>NC_054475.1:3472723-3765223 GCF_017639515.1 Carcharodon carcharias | reverse complement strand
CCCCCCCCCCCCCCCCCCCCCCCCCCCCCCGCTCTCTCCCCCTCCCCCCCCCCCCCCCCCCCCGCTCTCTCCCCCCCCCCCCCCCCCCCCCCCCCCCGGCTCTCTCCCCCTCCCCCCCCCCCGCTCTCTCTCCCCCTCCCCTCCCTCTCTTCCCCCCCCACTCCCTCTCTTCCCCCCCCACTCCCTCTCTTCCCCCCCCACTCCCTCTCTTCCCCCCCCACTCCCTCTCTTCCCCCCTCCCCTCCCTCTCTTCCCCCCCCACTCCCTCTCTTCCCCCCTCCCCTCCCTCTCTTCCCCCCTCATCCCCTCTTCCCCCTCATTCCCTCTTCCCCCCTCATCCCCTCTTCCTCCTCCCCCCTCTTTTCCCCCTCCCCCCTCTTTCCTCCCCCCCCGTCTCCCCCCCCCCCCCCCCCCCCCCCTTCCCCTCCCACCCACCCCCTCCGTGAGCTCCTTTGAGGAAGTGTCCACTCATCTGGGCTCCATCAACGGGGGCGAGTGCATCGTCGTCGGGAGGGGTTTAATTGCAACCTCGGGACCTGGGACCGTCACTGTGCCCCAGCACCGCCCGCTCGGTGTGGGTAAGTTGCGGGACCTGGACAGGTCCTTCGACTTGGTGGACGACCGGCGAAATCTACATCCTGATCCCAGCGTTTTCGCTCTCATCTCACCTGGAGTCAGAGCGTCCAGTCTGGATGTTTCGAGGGCGTATGTGTCCTCCACCTGAGAGGGGGGACGGGGGGGAAGAGAGCATGTATGTTGGCTTCTGTGCAGTGGGTGCATCTGGTGTGGGTGGGGCTCGCTCCTTTCTGCGATCGGACGGGGTCCGCGTACTGGCACTTTAACAAGCTGCTGCTGGAGGACGAGCGGTTCCTGGACTCGTTTCATCATTTCTGGGCCGGCTGGAGAAGGAAGCGGAGAGGCTTCCCCTCCTTGAGGTTCTGGTGGGACGTGGGCAAGACTCACGTCCGAGTTTTCTGTCAGGAGTACGCGAAGGGGTCGACAAAGAGACGCAAATCCAGGGTCGAGGAGTTGGAGAAGGAGGTGCTCGACCCGGAGGCACGTCTCGGTCAGCCCGACGCGGACCTGGCCCTGCGGTCGGTGTACGATGAGAAGAAGGGCGCGCTGCGGGACCTGCAACTGGTCGGGTCTCGGGGCGCGTTCGTGAGGTCGCGGATCCAGTTCCTTAAGGAGCTGGACCGCGGCTCCCCCTTCTACTCGCTGGAAAAAAGGCTGCTGGCCGACGACGGATCCCTTGTCTCGGACCCGGAGGGTATCAGGGCCATCGCCCGAGATTACTACACAGCCTTGTTCACTCCGGATCCATCCAGTGAAGACGCTTGCAGAGTTTTTTGGGAGGACCTGCCGCAGGTCGGCCCGGAGTGCGCCGGAAAGCTCGACTTTCCTATAAGTCTGGGGGAGCTGACCGGCGCACTCGATGGTCTCTCCAGGGGCAAATCCCCGGGACTAGACGGGCTGACCATGGAGTTTTTCAGGGCGTTCTGGGATATCCTGGGGAGCGACTTTGCGGGGGTCCTGGGGGAGAGTATCACTACCGGGGAGATGCCCCTATCGTGGCGCAGGGCCGTGATTGCCCTGCTGTCGATGAAGGGGGATCTCCGCCTTCTTAAAAACTGGCGCCTGGTCTCCCTCCTCAGCACTGACTATAAAATATTTGCCCGAGCCATGTCTTCTCGGCTCGGCACCGTGCTGGACCACATGATCCACCCTGACCAGTCCTACACCGTCCCGGACCGCACAATTTACGATAACATCCATCTGGTCCGGGACATCATCCACCATTCCCAGAGGGCTGGTCTGTCGAGCGCCTTCCTGTCTCTTGATCAGGAGAAGGCGTTCGACAGGGTGGATCACGAATACTTACTCGGAACTCTGCGAGCGTTCGGGTTCGGGATGCACTTTGTCGCCCGGATCCGACTTCTGTACACCGCCGCGGAGTGTCTAGTGAAGGTTAACGGGTCCCTGACGGCGCCCCTTCACTTTGGGAGAGGGGTACGTCAGAGCTGCCCCCTGTCTGGTCAGTTGTATTCCATCTGCGTGGAGCCTTTCCTGCGCCTCTTGCGGAGGAGGTTGTCGGGATTGGTTCTGCGCGGGCCGTGCATCGGGGTGGTCCTTTCGGCTTACGCCGATGAGGTGCTCCTTATGTTTAGTGACCCGGCTGACCTGCGGAAGATGCGCGAGTGCCAGGAGGTCTACTCTGCCGCTTCTTCTGCCAGGATCAACTGGGGTAAATGTTCTGGACTCCTGGTCGGTCAGTGGCAGATGGATCCCCTACCCGAGGAGCTCAGGCCTTTCACCTGGAGCAGGACCAGCCTCCTCTACCTGGGGGTCCATCTCTGCCCCGCTGAGGAATCCTGGCTGGCGAACTGGCAGGAACTGGAGACGAAAGTCACCGCTCGCCTGCGGCGCTGGACAGGACTGCTCCAAGTGCTGTCTTAACGAGGTCAAGTTCTGGTCATAAACCAGCTGATCGCCGCCATGTTGTGGTATCGGCTGGTCACTTTGACCCCTCCCCCGGACTTTGTCACAAAAATCCAGAGAATGCTCATTGACTTCTCCTGGGACAAAAGATTGCACTGGGTCGCTGCTGAGGTTCTGAGTCTCCCGCTTAGGGGGGGTGGTCAGGCGCTAGTGTGCCTACGCACACAGGTGGTGACTTTCCGCCTTCAGACCCTGCAGCGATACCTCTACGTCGCGCCTCCTCCTAGATGGTGTGCCCTGACGACGTATTTCTTCCATCAGGTGCACGGCCTGAATTATGACGTGCAGCTCCTGTTTATAGAGCAGAGGGGCCTCGGTGGCTCCTTGCAGGCGTTGCCCATCTTTTACCAGGACCTGATCAAAGTCTGGAACATGGTCGCCTCGCAACGCAGCTCTCCCCCATCAGGAGTAGCGGCTATCGTCAGAGAGCTGCTGCTCAGGAATCCGCCCCTCCGTCCTTTTCAGTGGTTGGCGGAGAGGAGGGCTGTGGCCGCAGGGGTGACCAGGATCGGGGACGTGCTGGGTGGCGGAGGACTGGGCTGGATGCTCCCGCAGGAGTTAGCACGTCGCGCGTCTGTGAGTGTCCAGGTCGCAGCCGATGCCATCCAAGACCTGAGAACGGTCGTGCTCGGACCCGACGTTATTTTGGGTCTTGAGGTGGCCCAGGTGCGCCGTGGTCTTCTGTCTGAACGTTCCCCTGTTCGGACAGAATTCCACATTGGCCCCAAGCCCCGAACCCTCCCTCGGGTGCTGGCGCCCCGCAATATGAGCTGCCTCGGGGACATGCCCTCTGTGCCATTTGGCACGGCGCGGAGGAGCTTTCTGTATGGACTGCTGCTGCACACCTTCCATTTTCTCGCCCTTGTCCACTGCCCGGACATGCCCTGGCGTGCCTTATTGCCCTCTACGGAGGTGTCCTCCCTCTTTCTATCGGGGACCTGGGTTGGAGGGTGTTGCATGCAGCAGTCCCCTATAATCGTAGAATGCACAGGTTCACGGCCTCCCAGGACACATGCCCTTTTTACGGTCTTGTGGAGTCCGTGGACCATGCATATATAGGCTGTGGTAGGCTGCACTCCCTTCTTAGTTATTTAAAAAACCTCTTGCTACTGTTTTGTTTGCACTTCAGCCCCACGCTCCTGATCTATGGACACCCGGTGCGGAAGGGGGTCGGGAAGGAGGAGGACCTCCTCGTGAACCTGCTCCTGGGCCTGGCCAAGTTGGCCATTAACAGGTCCAGGCAGCGGGCGATCGAGGGGGGAGTCCCGCCCGATTGTTTATCCCTCTTCTGCAGCTACGTTCTCGGCCGGGTGTTCCTAGAGAGAGAGCACGTGGTGTCTGCTGGCACTCTCAAGGCCTTCCATGCCCGGTGGGCACTGCGGGGACTGGGGTGTTTTATTGACCCCTTTAATCACATTTTGGTTTAAAGTTTGTAAGTTTCCTTTAAACTTTGTCCTTGGCTTTACAAACGATTGACTTAGGGGCTGTGCTTGATTTATCCTTTATTTTGTTAATTTAGTATAATTGGTTTAACTCCAAAAGAGTTACTGGCACTTTAACAAGCTGCTGCTGGACGACGAGCGGTTCCTGGACTCGTTCCGTCGTTTCTGGGCCGGCTGGAGAAGGAAGCAGGGAGGCTTCCCCTCCTTGAGGCTCTGGTGGGACGTGGGCAAGACTCACGTCCGAGTTTTCTGTCAGGAGTACGTGAGGGGGTCGACAAAGCGACGCAAATCCAGGGTCGAGGAGTTGGAGAAGGAGGTGCTCGACCTGGAGGCACGTCTCGGTCAGCCCGACGCGGACCCGGCCCTGCGGTCGGTGTACGATGAGAAGAAGGGCGCGCTGCGGGACCTGCAACTGGTCGGGTCTCGGGGCGCGTTCGTGAGGTCGCGGATCCGGTTCCTCAAGGAGATGGACCGCGGCTCCCCCTTCTTCTACTCGCTGGAAAAAAGGCACGGGGTCCGTCAGCAGCTCTTTACGCTGCTGGGCCGACGGCAGATCCCTTGTCTCGGACCCGGAGGGTATCAGGATGCATTTTGTCGCCTGGATCCGACTTCTGTACACCGCCGCGGAGTGTCTAGTGAAGGTTAACGGGTCCCTGACGGCGCCCCTTCGCTTTGGGAGAGGGGTACGTCAGGGCTGCCCCCTGTCTGGCCAGTTGTATTCTATTTGCGTGGAGCCTTTCCTGCGCCTCTTGCGGAGGAGGTTGTCGGGATTGGTTCTGCGCGGGCCGTGCATCGGGGTGGTCCTTTCGGCTTACGCCGATGAGGTGCTCCTTATGTTTAGTGACCCGGCTGACCTGCGGAGGATGCGCGAGTCTACTCTGCCGCTTCTTCTGCCAGGATCAACTGGGGTAAATGTTCTGGACTCCTGGTCGGTCAGTGGCAGATGGATCCCCTACCCGAGGAGCTCAGGCCTTTCACCTGGAGCAGGACCAGCCTCCTCTACCTGGGGGTCCATCTCTGCCCCGCTGAGGAATCCTGGCCGGCAAACTGGCAGGAACTGGAGACGAAAGTCACCGCTCGCCTGCGGCGCTGGACAGGACCGCTCCGAGTGCTATCTTACCGAGGTCGAGTTCTGGTCATAAACCAGCTGATCTCTGCCATGTTGTGGTATCGGCTGGTCACTTTGACCCCTCCCCCGGACTTTGTCACAAAAATCCAGAGAATGCTCATTGACTTCTTCTGGGACAAAATATTGCACTGGGTCGCTGCTGAGGTTCTGAGTCTCCCGCTTAGGGGGGGTGGTCAGGCGCTAGTGTGCCTACGCACACAGGTGGTGACTTTCCGCCTTCAGACCCTGCAGCGATACCTTTACGTTGAGCCTCTGAGATGGTTGCCTTGGCGACGTATTTCTTCTGTCAGGTGCACGGCCTGAATTATGACGTGCAGCTCCTGTTTATGGAGCAGAGGGGCCTCGGTGGCTCTTGCAGGCGTTGCCCGTCTTTTACCAGGACCTGATCAAAGTCTGGATCGTGGCCGCCTCGTGACGCAGCTCTCCCCCGTCAGGAGTAGCGGCTATCGTCAGAGAGCTGCTGCTCAGGAATCCCCTCCCCTCCGTCCTTTTCAGTGTCTGGCGGAGAGGAGGGCTGTGGCCGCAGGGGTGACCAGGATCGGGGACGTGCTGGGTGGCGGAGGACTGGGCTGGATGCTACAACAGGAATTGGCGCGTCCGTGGACGTCCGGCTCGCGGCCGATGCCATTCAAGACCTCAGGACGGTCGTGCTGGGCCTTGAGGTGGCCCAGGTGCGCGGTGGTCTTCCGTCTGAGTGTTCCCCTGTTCAGTCGGAATTCCACATTGGCCCCAAGCCCCTCGAGCCGGTGCCCCGCGGTGTGAGCCACCTCGGGGAAATGCCCTCCGTGTCCTCGAGCACGGCGCAGGGGGGGGTTTCCTGTACAGACAGCGGCTGCACACCTTCACTTCCTTGTCCTCACGCACCACCTGGACACGCCCTGGTTGCCGAGCTGCCGTCCGGCAGCGGAGATCCCCCTTGGGGGGGCCCGGTACAGAGGTGTCCTCCCGCTTTCAATCGGGAACCTGGGGTGGAGGGTGTTGCCTGCAGCAGTCCCTTATAATCATAGTCCCCCCCCCCATCTCCCGCCCCCCTTCTCCCTCTCCCGCCTCCCCCCCCCACCCCCCTTTCTAGCCCCTCCCGCTCCCCCTCCCTCCCAACCCCTCTCCCACCACCCCCCCCCCACCTCCCTCTCTCACCACCCCCCCCCCCACCTCCCTCTCTCCCCCCCTCGCCCGGCCCCTCCCTCCCGCTCTCCCCCCCTCGCCTGACCCCTCTCTCCCTCCCCCCTTCGCCCTACCCCTGCCTCCCTCCCCCCCTCGCCCGACCCCTCCCAGCAAGATGTCAGATGAGACGTTAAAACTGAGGCCCTGTCCCCCCTTCCAGGTGGGTATAAAACAGCACTGTTTAAGAATCGCAGGGGTGTTATTTATCCCCCAATCACAGCACAAAAACAGATTGTCTAGTCATTATCCCATTGTTTGGGAGAGTTTCCTGTGTGCAAATTGGCTGCTGTGTATTTTACATGACAACAGTGACTACACTTACTTCATTGACTATAAAACACTTTGGGACATCCCAGTGGTTGTTATAGGTGCTATGTAAATTCAAGTCTTTTCTTTCTGCCCAGTTCAGCTGTTCTGCTCCAGAGATTGACTGTAAACTAATTCCAGCTTGTATTATCCTTCTCCTTTCCAATAGGAACTTAATCGTAAACCTTGGGCTGTTTGCTGCAGGCGTTTATATTGCCCGAAACCTGTCAGACATTGATTTGATGACACCTCAGCCCGTTGCGTAAATGAGATCTAGGTAAGTCTTGCACCACTCGGCCTGTTGCATCTGTGCTGTGTCTTTGAGAGCTAGAGCTAGTCCCACTCCCTTGCCTTTTCCCCATAGCACAATTAAATCTGCCTTCAACCACACTCTTAAGCAGTGTACCCTAGATCCTAACCATTCGCTGTATAAAAAAGTCACTGGTTCTTTAGCCAATCACCTTAAATCCATGTCCTCTGATTCTTGACCTTTGCGCCAATGAGAACAGTTTCTTCCTATCTACTCTGTGTAGACCCCTCATGATTTCAAACACCAAGATGATGGTGATGAACCTCCTCCTTTAATCGCTGGTAGAGTTTGACACAACTCTCTATTGCTTAGAATTCATCCTGATGTCTCGTGTGTTTTCCATTTTGCAGATGCTGGGAATCTAGTAATAGCTGGAAGTCCACCATCGCCGACACTCTGCTGTAACTTTTCTATGCTCCGATCAAAACATTTGCCACAGCTTGCATAGCAGCTGGTGTCTTACAGAAATGGAAAGCAAATTGATGTCCGGAGTTAACTGATAGCTTAATTAGAAATTACTTTGTATATTGTTTTTGCCAATGTTCAAAGCCCATTACAATAACTTTATAACAAATGCCTGCACCTTCCATTATGTTGTGTCTGTTCAAACCGAATGAAAAAAACAATTAACTTAAACCAACTTGTTGGAAATTTATTAAACTATACAAATCAGAAATCTGTGGCCTGCCTGTACCTACGATTCTTTTAAAAATATGCTAATGCACGCGGTACATGGTGGTGTGTTGGAAGACGAAAGGAAGAAATACCTGGGCAAAAATAGCTTTCCCAATATTTTTCAGTAGTGAAAAATGCTGGTTTTTATGCATTTGTGGACACACAGGCAAAGATAGAATCAGGCTTGCATGTCCTAGGTTTGATCTCCAACAGATACTGAGTTAGCCAATTTCTACTGGTGTAACAGTTGGCCATATGGCTCCCCCAGCCATGCTACGCCATTCTATAAGATCATGGCTGATCTGAACTTGACCTCAACTCCACTTTCCTGCCATAACTCTTGACTATCCTACAGTTCAAGATTTTGTCTACTTTTGGCCTTGAATATTTAATGATTTAGCACTCTGGGCTCGAGAGGTCCCTGAATTCATGACCCCTCAAGAAGAAATTTCACATGTCTTAAATGGGTGACCCTTTATTTTTGAAACTGCGCTTATAGTGCTAGATTTCTCACACCAGGGAACATATCCTCTCAGCATCTACCTTGACAAGGCCTCTCGATCTTACATTTCAGTAAGATAACCTCCCTCGAGCCCAACCTGCTCAACCTTTCCTCACAGACCTCTTCATCCCAGGAATCAGTTTACTGAATCTTCTCTGAACTGCTCCAATACCAGTATATCCATCTTAAATAAGGTGCCAAACTGAACACAGGTCTAGTCTCTCCAAGGCCCTGTAACAGTTGTAGCAAGTATTCACTACATGTTCTACTTCCCCTTGAAATAAAGGCCAATATTTCATCTGCCTTGCTAATTTGCTGTACCTGCATGCTAATTTTGTCATTACAAGGACACCCAAATCCCCCTCTGCTGCAGAATTCTGTAGTGTCTTTCCATTTAAATGTTTTTCTATTCTTCCTACCAAAGTGGATAAACTAATTTTTTACATTATACTCCATCTACCAAGTTTTTGCCTACTCACAACCTATCCAGCATTTTCCCAATATAAGCCAAAGTAGTCCATTGTTTACTGCTTTCTATCTTCCTCTGTTCTTGCATTCAGGCATTACATTTGCAGTTTTCCAATCTATTGGGCTCTTTAGTAAAACCTAGGGAACTTTAGTACATTTCAACCAATGTGTCCACCATCCTTGCAGCCACTTCTTTTAAGACATTGGATTGCCATCAGATCCAGTGGACTTGTCGACCTTTGGTCTTGTTAGTTTTCCCAATAATCGTTATCACCAGAGAAAAAGTCCCTCCTTTTTGCTTCCTGATTTTCTACTATTATTGGTGTGCTTTTAGTGTCTTCTACCGAGCAAGTGAAATTTAAAATGGGGCTCATGTTCCCAAATGCTATCCGGTGATGACTGCACAAAGAATGCGGATCCATGGAAGTGAAGATGACAGGATGGGGAGCGTTCCATTGCTCTGCTGCGCTCACTTGTCCAATAAGTCAACATGAGGGAAGAGGAGCATTTCAATTTCTGATCTATTGGCTAAGCATCAAATCTTTTGAAAGTAGTCTTTAATTTAAAATTTATTTGAGCTCTGGTTACTATGTCAAAATTTATCTATTTCCTTTTCTTCACGATTAATGATTCCATGCGAGAGAGGATGACTCCAAATCCAATTCCTGAATTATAATTGTGAATAAAATGAAGGATAATAGATGAAGCTGGAAATAGGCTTCCGCTAATATCTCAAAATAATTTAGGTAATGCACTAGAAGGCTAGTGTCAATGCTGTGAAACCATAACTCAATTGTTGAGATAAGAGGAGACAATTAGAACAGAATAAATTCTTTAAAGAGAGTCATTGGATTACTGTTAAATTCTAAAGTTGTACTCTTTATTTTTCTTTATTAGGAACTTTAACTTACAAAACAATAGATGTAGAAAGACAAAAGCTTAGAAAAATCATTTCTATTTAAAAAAAAATCAAATCACAGGATATGAAATCCAGATTGGTTGACATAGCAAGACAGTACAGGAATGGACCCTGATTCAATGTGCCGTACTCTTTAATACCAAACCACATTTGCTAACACATGAACAAAGTGCCCTAATCTAACATTTAAAACCTGCTACTGAACATCCAACATAACAATACAATTCGCGAGCGGCTCCAGCCACACTCCTTGCTACCACATGCCTTCAATGAGTTCATGGCACTAGCTATAAAAATTTGAAACAAAACAAAAAAAAGGAAACATGCATGTGCTTCAAACAAAAAAAAATGGACCATTCTCAAGCCCCATTTACACAGGCAATTTATAGCATATTGTACCTTTGTCAGCTAAAATGAGGATTGAAACACAATGTTTTTTTTAAAAATAAAAGCATTATTTTGCAATGTCACCCGAACCTTTTACCTTTTGACCCTGTCCTAACTTTATGCATTTGCTCGAAACTTAAACTTTACTGTAATTTAATATTGTAGGGCAGGTTTTTGGTAATTTATATCAATTTTAAAAATGCACATCTTTTGTTCAGTCCTGCGCAGGTTTTAGTGCACCTCCACAGTGGTAACTTCATGTTTACAAAGTCAGGTGGTCTCAAATTTCAGGAAAAGTTTGGTAATCAACACTCCCAACTTTCAGAAATGAAGCTGGCTAGAGAATCCTTTTGGGTCAGTGGAGGAAATGAATGCCACTTGCTTTACACGGGTATAACACAGGGAAAAAAATAATTAAACATTATTGCAGCCAAAGGAACAAGTACGGGGGCAAACAGAATTTTTTAAAAATTATGACAGACAGCGCTTTCATAATATATGCACGTTTGTTTTCACTTCACCAAGTAATGGAAGTTCTTTGCAGCTTTCAATATAATCCTCAAATATGCAAATCTTGACAAACTCCCCAAAGCTCCTTATAGTACTTGTAGCAATTCTCATCTTCCAAGTCCAGATATAAGCCACTTCAGTCCTGACCAACTACATGCAGCAAGACAATGCTGCATACTCTCCATCATATATATTGTGGTAAACTAGGGTGACAAATATGGAAAGGCAGATCGCTTACTCAGCTGTCCAAGAACAAACTGAATCTAATAATTTGTTTTTAACTGTTGAAATTTTCATTTAATACTCAAGAGGTAACTTCACAATAGCATTACCCCATTTCCCTCCCCTCGGCATACTTGCCTGTGTAACTGGGGCTTTCCATGTGCAGGGCAGTAAACGTTAGGAGGCAATTTGATCACTACCTCCCTACGGACCTGGTAATAATAGGCCTGAGTAAATTTTGTTTTTATAAAAACAAAAACATAAAAGAAACCGGACTTTTTTTTAAAAAAAACAATCTTCATCAATATATTACATTATGAAGTTCACAAAAATGTACACTAGTATATATGTGTTTATTTTCTTAAAATCTGCTGGTAAGAACAGTTTGTATCACAGACACAACGAGCAGTCAGCACCACCACAGTATTGTGTTGTTTGAATCCAGAAGATGACAGTTCTTGAAATCAAGTAGTGAGGTGACACTATGGTTTTCACTATAAAGACTGTACCTTTTCCAGTCTAATACCTGCTCACCTCAGCTGCCATACTTAAGAGTGCAAGTGCATGCGAGTAATGTACAGTCCTAAAAGAGAATTACAACATACATAACGTATAAAAACTTTTGTTACAATTTCCTTTGTACCAATTATTTTAGTGTTCATGACAATGGAAACATTTAAATAAAACATTCAAAAATATGAAACCATCTATAAGCAGGCTGCAATATACTGGAAAAAGGAGACATTCAGGTCAATAAGTACAAGGGGTAAAGCTAGCTTCTCCTATAGACTGAGCTGAACAGCAAATAAATGGAACTGAAGATTTCTTTTATATAAAATGGGCAATGTGAAACTGAAATGTGTTTTGTAGACGTGTCAACTTTTAATGTGCAACTGTTATGAAGGTGGAACATGTTGCTGTTGTGAACAGATTTGTAATCCAACCAGTGGATTTAATTGGTGAATAGCGGTGTACAACAACGGTTATAAAGGTTTAGCAAACACCGCACAACAAAGCACCAGAGCAGCTGGGTCTTTTTAACAATCAGGGCCAAGGTGGAAGATAAATTCACAAGATGTTTTTTAAATGGGAGGGAAAGAAAGTAAATTTCTAATGCAAGCACTTGCAGATGAGTAAAGGTGATTGAATTGAAGGTGCAGCCATCAAGAACTGCATTTAGATAGACTAGACCCAAGTGGGAGAATTCTAGGTTTCTTATGAGAGCCACGAGAGAAGCCAATTCCCTGAATAGGGAGTAATGTCAACTTGTTATTCATGAACACTTATTGAATAACACTGGAGCACCATAGAAGTAGGCTCATCTGTCTGTGTGGGTGTGAATATGTATGTTTCCCCCCCCCAACCCCATTAGAGGTATGTGTATGCGCCATTATACAATGACTTTAATAGAAGGGGAGGGGGAAAGAGGAAATGTTTTAATTAGATCAAATTAAACAAAAAAACCCTAAATTTCCCATCACCAGTTATATTTTTAAATTTGTGTCATTGTTCAGTCATTATGCTTTATCAATTAGATAAAATTTATAAAGCACACTGCTGACATCTTGTGAGAGAAATCATAAATTACAACTTTTGTGTGAATATTGTAGACAGACGGCTTCTCCAGCTTGCTATTTTGGATACTGCATTCCTGTTTATTGAGCTTCACTGTTTTTGCTAGGTTTCAACACTTGCCCAAAAGATATCCTAAAATCTTATCTCTCAAAGCTAAGGATCACAACAGTCGTGCTATTCCCTTGTAAGCTGTCCTGTCATACAGACAACATAAGAAAGTCAGAAATTAAAAAAGGCCATTTAATCCATCAAACTAATTTTTCTAGTACATTAACTTGGCTCTCATGAATCCAATTGTATTTTGAATAACATCAATATTTCTTGTTCCTATCACTTTGTTTGATAAATGATTCCCGAAATGTAATTATGCTCATGTCTGTTCTAAATTATTCCCGACAATTCAAAGATATTTTTTATTCTTAAAAAAATGAGTTATCCAATGATTTGAATTAAGCAACTTATATAACATCACAACTTGAGATTCAGAGTTAACAATTTTGGAATAATTCAGAATTTGAAATAGCAATATCTCATTAAACCCAGACTGTATGTTTTTCCAATTTTTCTGATTTTAACCCTTCCCTCCTATCCCAGCCACAGGTTATTACAGGTGAGGGGTATTTGCACCACCTGCACTTCTCCATCTTAATTTGCCTTTATTCTGAAGTGGGGAGGTTGCCTGTCCCAGAGGAGTGGGGGGTCTAATTTAACTGGTGAACTTCCATCCCAATCTTGCAGGCAGCATGCTGGTCACAGAAGGTGAAGGTAAGTTTTTTTTTCTTCTTTTTAAAAGGGTACATTTGTGCCAAAAGGTGAAGCAGTGCTCCTCAAGGCTCCACCAGGACACTGTGGGGTGTCCAAAGAGGGACAGTAAAGCAGTGCATATGGGAGCAGGAGGCTGCAAAGGATCATAGGCAGGTTAGATGAATGGGCAAAACTTAACAGACAGAGTTTAACTTGGGACACATAAGGTCATTCGCACTGGACCCAAGAAAGATAACTTGGAGTGTTTTATTGATAAATGTAGAAGAGCAAATAAGATTTTGGAGTTCAAGTACACATCTTTAAAAACTAGGTATAAAAAGCAATCAAAACTACAATGTAGAGGAAGTTATATTTATTGTAGAACCTCAGACAGACTCCAACTGAAGTACTGCATTCAGTTTTGGGCATCTCACCTCAAGATATATTGGCCTTGGATTTGATGCAGGTTTATCAGAATGATACATTCTGAAGGATATTCTAAAAGGATACAGTTATGGAGGACAGTTTGCATAAGCTTGACTTGTATTCACCTGAGTATAAAGATTGAGAGATAATCCGATTGAGCTAACGTGTAAGGATTTGAGTGTATAGATGCGGAGGAACTATTTCCTCTGGTGGGGTGGGGAATCAAGAACAACTTGCATTTATATAGCACCTTTAACAAAGCAAAACATCTCAGGACGCTTCACAGGAATGTAATCGAGCAAGGTTTGACATCAAGCCACATAAGGAAATATTAGGCCAGGTGACCAAAGCTAAAGAGTGTATTAAAAAGGTGGATATGCTGAGAGGTATAGGGAGGGAATTCCAGAGTTTAAGAATCAAATATGCTAAAGACACAGCTGGCAATGATGGGGCAAAGGAAATCAGGGATGTGCAAAGGGTCAGAATTGGAGGAATGCTGAGTTTTTAGAGGGTTGTAGTGTTGGAGGAAGTTAGAGATTTGGAGCAGTAAGGCCATGGAGGAATTTTAAGGGGACTTTTAAAATTTGAGCTGGGCCATTCAGCAGTGATAACGTGTGTCTGGAACAATCCCTCCCTTAGGACCGTGGATGCTGGAAGCTTTCAATTCTTGAGATATAGACGTTTTGTTGGGTAAGGGTGTCGAGGGATATGGAGCAAAAGATGGTAAATGCAGCTGAAGTGCAGATTAGCCAAGTTTTAATTGAATGGCAAAGTTAGCCGCAGGGCCTGAATAGCCCAGGTCCACTTCTGTGTTGAACACATCTGGGCTCAACCCCCAATAATCCCCCATCCTGCCCCCTCCAAAAAAATGCAAACTTTTACCTTTTCTATTCCTGATTTACCTTACTGGAAACTGCTGCTGCTGTGCACCCCAAGTTAAAGTGTGCAATATAAATTTCTCTGTTGTATTTTCTGGACTTAGTTTCCCAATTCACTTGGAAATAATGATCTGTATTTAAGCCTTTAGTTTGGTTTTCAAGGGTGTTTAAAATTTAATCTTGATTTATTTAAAAAAAACAATTCTTATCAATTTAGATAGATCCCAAAATAATACAGTACCAGTAGACAGGACCTATAATACAAAAATGCTATTTAGACAAGCTCTAGGAAATAAATACCAGTTATACTGAAATCTGGCAATAATGTATTGAATCCAGCCAGGCAGCTTTGAGCAGTTTTACTGGGAGATCTTACTGGTGCAATATCAATGCAGACAATTTTCCCTACCCAGAGTCATTTGCTGAGTTAATACAGCAACAACTGAGTGAGGTAGTTGCATTAGACATGGGGAGGAGCCACAATTGGGTGGAGTACAAGCCTGCTAGCAAGTTATATTGGTAAATGTCTGAATTAGTAGTGACATGTAACCACTACTGAATCTAGTTTACACCACTGCCAACTCTCAATAATGCAAATCAGGCCTGCAGTAGTTACACGTCACCTTTGATTCAGATCGGTGCTCACTTGATCATCCCTCAGAGTTGTTTCCCCTCTTCTGAAGGCATTGGCCTATGGTCAAGTATGGTCACAGGAGGCAGCAGTGCCAATAGCTATTCTGGATAAGTATTCACAAGTTGTGAGCACAATAAAATTGTCATTTTAACAGTTCAGTCCTTTTGCTACCCCAACACATAATACAAAAGCAAGCCTATATCTCATCAAACATTATCGAGTAATGATGCATTGACTTCTGAAATAAGAATTAATTTGATAGCTGCTTTTATAACTTAAAGAAAGAGAACTAGATCCAGTTTTATATATTCGCCTTCATGCAAAAGTTAATAAAACTGGAAAACAGTTGGACACCACTAATGAATACTCTTTAACATTGCAAATTTAGGTCAATAAGAGTCAAACTCATTTTTTTAAATAGAAACCTTTTGAGTAAACTCCAGATCTTTTTTTAATGCAGCTTCTGAAACTTTAAGAAAATTCAGACAGCTGGAAATTTGCATCTAAAAATGTCAATTTGGCTCTTTTTTTGCACAAGTCTAGTTTGATAGGCACAAGTCAAGAAAATATTTGTTTCAAATTTAGAATATTTTCAGAAGATTTCTCAACACATTCCTGCCCCTTCCAGTTTTTTTTCTAGAGAAATCTGACTTGCTTCATTGCTGTCTATCAACAGAAAAACAGACAGCCATTTCCTGTTCCAGAGCATTACTCAATCTAATACAATTTAAGCGAACAGAGTGGAAAGATTTCAGTTTTGGTGTTGGGAGTAGAACTCGCAATTCAATTATAAATAACCAACGTTTAAGACTTTGCTACAGAACAGGTATTTTCGTCCCTTTGGTTCCCTTGTGGAAAACCATTACTTAAAAGTACCCAATTCCAAAACTATTCTATCATGAGGGTGGCATTTTGCTACTCAGTAGTTTGGATTTTTTGTTTAAATTACAGCACCTTGACCCAAGCTTGACCCAAGCTTGACCCAAGCAATCTTTGCTCTCACATTCACCAAAATAGTGAGTGCCAAGAGACTATCTGACCATGGAAAATACCACAACCCAAAGCAACCCCATCCTTACCTGATTGGCACACTTCCAGCATTGGATAGCAATCAAAAGAGGGAACCCTGGCTGATCACTCCTCCCCAACTCAGGTATTGAGGTCAACTGTAGTGCTCCAACTGAGATCAGTTAACTCAATACAGACCATCAACCAAACCTGGTTCTGATGAAAAGTAATCAACCTGAAACCTTAACCCCCGTTTCCCTCTCCACAGATGCCGCCTGAACGACTGTGTTTTCCAGCATTTTCTGTTTTATGTTGGACTTCCAGCGTCCACGGTATTTTGAAATAAAAACAAAAAATGCTGGAAATACTCAGCAGGTCTGGCAGCATCTGTGGAGAGAGGGACAGAGTTAATGTTTCAGGTTGATGACCTTTCATCACAACAGGGAAGTATTTTGCATTTTTGCACCTGGAATCCTCCTTGCTTTTATGGCCGAGTTACTCATGGAATAAAGAATTGAAAATTTAACAATTGTGAAGCTGTTGCACAAATGGCAAAAAATTTGAAGCCCTTGCTAAAATTGCAAGGGACCGAAATCGTGCCCAAACAAAGCAGCATGAAGCCAGACACGCAAAACAGATTGTCTTGCTAAATAAAATTATGAGGGGGGTTTAAATGGGTTAGTTATGCCAGCAATGCACTGGAGAGGGAACCCACAGGCAAGCCTTTTAGGCCAGAATCATACTGCAGAGGAAGACCTGGCAGGACATTTAGGACAGCTTTGCACTAGAGGAGAAATCATAGGCAGGTCATTGAGAGTAGCCCTGTGCTGAAGGGAATCCTGTATGGATGTTTAGGATAACACTTAATGAATGGCTGAAAATTGGTACCATTTTAATACACCCTCCACTTCACTATCAAATTAAATGGCCAAGGGGATTTAACACAAGATAGAGAGATGTTATGAGCTTGCAAAAGATCTTTGTTTCTCATATTCATTTTTATTTCATATAGTGGGTGAGACAAATATAAGCTTTTGTTTGATTAACCCCTCTCTCCAACTGGCACCACCTAGGTTGCACAAAAGGTTTTGCCCAAAATATATTAAAAGATCATCAGCCTGAAGCACCATCTCAAGCTCAGTGTCTGTGAACAAAATAAAACCTGATTAAGTTATCTGAGCTGGTGTTTGAAGAAGTTGCCTTCTGGAACTGTTTCAGGATTGCTTTCCTTCTCCAACACAACTGGAGAGGAGACTGGACTCAAATAACACATAACTGTCTGGTCGTGCAATTTCTGAAAGCCTGGTGGGATAAAAAGAAAATAACAACCTTCAAGCAAACAAGAGCTGTACCTGTAATGTAATATGGATCAGGACTCGTTTACAGAAACCCATATAGCTCTTACGCACCCAAATGAATTTTAGACGCAGGCTACAAAGTTACAACTAGCAAGTAGGAACAAACAGTGCAAAAGTGGGGGCCCAGCTCTTTTCCCATTGACTTTATATTGATATATGTAAACTGGCCTTCAGCAGTGACAGAGGAGTAGGCAGTTGCTGTGTGCAATTTGTTACACAAAAGAGGCTCAAAACCAAGCAGCCACTGACCCTGCTGAGCACTGCATTTCTGCACCATATTTTATGGAGATCATGCAAGGAATATAATTAGTAAAGGTTTGTTGCTCCAATATGGTTCAAATTGTGCTTTTTGATATTTCCAAGAGGGTGTAAAAGGTCATTGTGGTTTGCAAACTGCTAACAAATTGGCAGGTTCATTATTAAATGGTGTGCACACAGGATCTGCAGTTGTTACAGCAGTGCAAGGCAATGGAAAGCAGACTGTTGCACACAGTGCCTTGATACTGTAACAAACTGATGTACACTGCCCCTTGCTGCTGTAGCACTTATCTACTGTACTAAGTATGAAATATTTTATTAAGTTTTCAAGTACCGTTGTTTGTTTTGCCTTATAATCAATACAAAAAAGGTCTAGCCAGCAGTGACCTACCTCAAACTAGCTAAGTGAACCAGAATCTTGATGGTGAGAACAATCAGACAGTTTACAATTGGGAGGATGGGAAGGGAAGTTGAGAGATGTTGCAATAGCACCCTGAATTCTAAACCTAAGAAGAGGATAAGAAAGAAAAGGTGGGAAATGAATTTAAACCTGTTTCAACAAACATTTCCTCTTCCTACTTCAGGGCTTTTGCCAGTTCACAGTTCGAGGTGCTGGATGAAGAATGGCAAAATACAACAGAGTGGTCTGTTCCCTGAGGAAAGGGAAAAGTAAGCCAAAAGAACATTATTCCACAGGGATAGGGTAGTCTTGAGCCAAGTGATGCATGGGCATCAGACTGGCAGCTGAGTACTGAAAATATATTGAAATAAGAACAACAGTTTGGGAGCTGGATTCTGAACCCTATAAAATATCCCACTCAGAAAACAAATGACAAATTCAAAAAGATTTAGCAACGCAAAAACACCATACTGCAACTAGCCGTAGTCATTTCCCATAAGATGTATACAGCCAAGCCATAAAACCAAGATATAAACCATCAAACTAACCCACAAGTGTCAAAGTCTGTGTATAGCAGCTGATATCTCTATCTGGCTTATTACTCCAGACTTGACAACACTACCAAACACGTGTTGGCGTCCTCTTTCCCACTCCTCCCCCTGAAGAAAGTGACTCATGCTGCAGTACGGTTCCACAAGCACTGAGCATCCTGAGTTACCAGAACCTGCCTGACATGTGCAAGCACAATTTCCAGCAAGAGTCGCACAGGTCAGTGATTGAGGCCGTCACTAGCTGATTTTCCCTCTAGCCCATCTAGTCCAAGGGTACCACTGTCACTACATTGGCGAAGATTAGTTGACACAATGCAGTCCCAGAAACTTGCCTGGCCTGTACTGATCAGATACACTCTGGGCAACAGCCCTCAGGGGAGCATTACTCTAATTGGGGTGAGCATTCAAATATTTAAGCTGCAAGGAGGTCAGGCAGCGGAAAGTTGTGTTTATTGCTTTGTTCTGAATGATCTTCTCTGAATTCCTACAAAATTCTCAAAAGTAAACCAAAATATATTGAACACGAAGTCTCACAATTTGCCGATACAAAACTTGTACATTCTATTTACTTACACAAGATCATATTGAATAAAATTATTTAATCTCCCACATTTATTTGAAATTGTTGCAAAAGTCGTAATTTACATTTCCAAAGCTGCCATGTTATTGTTGCATGATCAGCCACATATACACTGCCTACAGACCAGAAATTGTCTGAAAACACTAATAATTCCTACCCTCATACAAAATCCAGCAGGCAAAGCTCAAGTAAGGAACAGTTTGCAGCAGAAGTGCATGAAATCACTATGGCTACATTAACTCCCAACATTCTTGTGTTCTGAATCTATCAGACCCACGTTAGAGGGATTTATCGTAAATTATCGTAAGAGGAACAGCCTGTTGGGTTTCATACAGTTTCAGTAACTATTCTCAGTGATGAGACTGGTGTTGTGACAGTAATTCTTCACAGCACAAGTCCTTTCACTTCAAGAAAATACAAAATCATAAGATTGGAGTAAAGGGATGAGGATTTCTCTGGTGGTTTCTTCACTGTTCCGCAGGGTTGGCGGCAAATCATAACTGGCATTGTGGAGCCTGGACTAATTAGTGAAGGTTCAGTGTGAGTGTGAAACAGCCCTGGGTCATAATGTGAAAATGCAGAATTCGTGAATCAGTTCCAGCTCAGCTTGGTATAGCACCACGGGGAGTAAACATAACTGCACCCGGTACACAATGAAAACAGGTCAAACATGTGTACCTATGTCAGTCAGTAAATTGAGTGGCAAACAAAGGCACCTGCTGGGAGTTAAATGATAAAAGTAACTATCAGAAATGGTTGCATCTCAAGATCAGTCAGCAACACGAATGATGACATAAACAGAATGGGTTGCAATAGATATATTACCTGGGAAAAAAAACTTTGTAACGAGAGTGTCAATACTGCACAGCTCCACATTATCTGACCTGGGACAGTTGGACACTTTGAAAAAACCATTTTAATTGATAAGTACGGAATTAAACCCTACCATATTATGCATAGGAAGGCTATATATGCTTCGGTAAACGAGCCCCAGGACATGTTTAGCCCACATGAGAACACGACAGTGTTTAATCAGCCCCAACATGGTTCCCACTGGCTGATGCTGGGTAGTTTCAGTGAATTCCAATAATGGTTTTTGCATCCCATCCTAAGGGAAGGTCAGTCTCCTGTTCTTCTCTGTATTTCTGGTTGGCACCTGAGGTTCAGAATGCATTTCTGTGACAAACCCCACTCTGTTCTGCACGGTTCTTTGAGTGTAAAAGAGAATGTAGGCTTGGGTCTTGCACACTTCCTCCACACTGCACACATTTAGCTTAGAGTCATTACAGTGGACCCAAAATTCTAAAGGGGAAAAAAAAAGGATACAGCAGATTGTAAAATACAGTATTTATTTTCAGTATATTTATCAATTAAGTACATCAATTAAATTATACACAATCTTGTGCACAAGTTGCACTCTCCACCCCCTTTACCCCACTCCTCTCCTGAAGGTGCCGTTTCTTCCTTGGATGACAGCAGCTGTTATTTCATTTAAGGAGCTATTCTTCAACTGTGTGCCTGGACAGCCTCAGTAAGCTATTGGGGTGGGGGCTGTTTTGTCTGTTGGACTGTTTGGCCTAGTTTCTCATTACTCAGTGCACTTACCTAAACAAATTTCAATGACACTGCAATACACTCGAGAAAGTGACCAAAACTAGTATGTCACCCTGGGATATTTATACAGAGTACTAATGAGACCACATCTGGAGTATTGTGTACAGTATTGGTCACCTTATCTAAGAAAGAATGTAAATGCGTTGGAAGCAATTCAGAGGTTTACCAGACTAATACCTGGAGTGGGCGGGTTGTCTTATGAGGAAAGGTTGGACAGGCCAGGCTTGTATCTGCTGGAGTTTAGAAGAGTAAGAGGCAACTTGATTGAAACATATAAGATCCTGAGGGGTCTTGACAGGGTGGATGTGGAGAGGATGTTTCCTGTTGTGGGAGTATCTAGAACTAGAGGGTCACTGTGTAAAAATAAGGGATCACCCACTTAAAATGGAGATGAAGTGAAATTTTTTCTCTCAAGAGGGTCATGAGTCTTTGGAACTCTCTTTCTAAAAAGGCAGTGGAAGCAGAGTCTTTGAATATTTTTAAGGCAGAGGTGGATAGATTCTTGGTAAACAAGAGGGTGATAGGTTATCAAGGGTAGGCGGGATGCAGATTTCAGGTTTCTATAAGATCAGCCATGATCTTATTAAATGGCGGAGCAGGCTCGAGGGGCTGAATGGCCTACTCCTTGTTTGGAGGCAATAAGAGGAACAGGGACAGGAAAGTGACGTGTACTGGATTTTGAGATTGTTTTACAGTTTTCATAGTCATTTAAAACTTTTGCCCCTCTCCTGGTTGAACTATTTCAAGTAAACATTCCTCAGTGTGACGAGTCATGCATCTCCAATTATTCTTCTTAAAATACAGGACGAAAAACTAGTTGCAGAAAATCGCAATAATCATGTTTCTTCTTGCTGGACTAGGAAAGAAGCAAACTTGCTAGAGTTCCGGGAATGGCAAGATAGCATCTTCCGCAATTGAGAGGCACAGAGCACCTCAGGTAGCAACACCCACAACTCCACTGCACACATGGGCAGATCAGAGGAAACTACTGTCATAGTAGCAATTAAAAAAAAACACACTTGTAAGTTCTAATGTCCTTTTGTGGAGTGGACTGTGCTCAGTCCACAGCTTGAAAGACTCCTGCCTAGAGTGGTAAGATAGCTGACAATCATTGAAGGTGGTACTAAAGAAAGACATGACTCTTTTTCCCCATGACTTCTGATGATAGCCAACAACCCTCTGATTGCTCAAAGACTCAAAGTGGTCATTCTTCTTGTGTGAGCCAGGGCAATGAGGGTTGGCAGGCCAGTTGTTCTCGGATGGCATCACAGTAAAGCAAGGTTCTGTCGTCTTGTTTTACAAGTAGCAGATGCGTCATTACAATTAGGATTGAGGTGTCCGGCTGAGTTCTACCATCTCTAGCCTGGGGACATTGGCACCCACTGTGGCAGCCAATCCTGCTGACATCAGCTAACTCAGTACAAACTGAGAAATGAATGTGGAAGTTTTTAGTCCCTGGGAAGGGCATGAACCCACTGTACCTCCAAAATACACAAAGCTGTGACCCTTTACCACTCTTTCTTCTTATTTTTACTTATAGTAAACTGACCTCCTTCTGTGTTGTAGCAGTATGCGGTGTAGTGTCCTGAGCCAAATCCTTTTCCATGATGCATCACCACAGCTGAGAGGTCATATATGAAGCTTTCCTTGCCAAGAGTGGAGGAAGAGTCCCTGCAGCAGTAAGGCTCCATGTTTAATACCTGGTCAAAGTTTACGTGCACCCCTATCTTCTCACGATGGTTGCGGCCAGACCACCTAAAAACACAGTAGCTGCATCAAGAGGGAAATAAGGAACACGAGTACAGTACATCAATGCCCTGTAAAAAATACTTACATTCTATGCAAGATAACTCGACAAAAGTCAACGTTTTATTCGTTTATTTAAATAAAACAGTTCACCATAATAAAGGGGCAAAAGGTTCAACCTCCAGCATGTGCTGAGTTGGTTATCTCAGCCACAGTAAAGGTACAGGCAATACAACAGAGCTTAGTGCCCCCGCAGTAGGAAAACTCGCAACAAATACAATAAAAATAAATCAACCAGGGTAACACCACCTGATCATGGTTCGGTGGCCCTGATAGAAAATGTGGATGTGCAGTGAGGAAGGATAAGCCTCGACTGTGATGCATTCCAAAGACAGATAGCTTGGTGGTGCCCAGTGTTCAGCATCATGCTCACTGTCAAAGGGACACACACAAATAATGGATATTTGAGCAAGGAACTGCAGTGACCAACACCCATGAAGCATTCCCTTTAATTTTACTTCAATTTGCGCAGTTTGTTTCTTGCACTGTGCAGTCGCTTTAAGATTGCTGCGGAACTACGCATAGACACAACTTACAGGGACCCTTGCTCATAATGTGGCCTGTTTATCCACTCGATTGCTGTGTGACACCACACTCCTGTGCAGCTTAGAGGGAACGTTGAACCATTGTAATAGTACCAGGAAAGGGTAAACACTTTCAGGTGAGGAGGGGAAGAATGGAAAAAGGAGAGAAAAATGTATGGAGTCATGCATTTGTGGTGTGAAATCTACAGGGTAATCGTTAAGTAACACAGAACAAATGCATCAATAGGCACAGATGGACAAGGGAATACAATGGACAAAAGGCATCATATCTAACTGCAGAAAATTAATTCAAATGGATTAAAGTGTAAAACATCAGTTGCTGTCAGGACAGTGTAATTGAGCTCCAACAGAGTGCCATGGTGTATTACAGCAAAGACCTATGCCTAGTCCCACACAGCAGGTTCCTGATCATGAGGCAGATTAGATTGGGAGGAAAGGAATCAAAGGAAGTCTAGGCTTAGATTCAAATATTTATTTTTTTAAATTTTTATATATACATTTTTTCCCCACCTATTTCTATTATTATTTTAAAAATTTATTTCCATTCATTGTTTTATCCCCACCTTTTAGCATATTTTGATCCTTGCTCCCACACCGTCCCCTCCCCCCCCACATCACCCCCACGAGGGCCATCTGTCTCTTGCTCATCCTGATTTCTACTCTTAATGTCACCATTAGCACCTCCTTTAGTCAGTATCACCAGCATCAAAACCCCTTCAACCTTTTGTATATGACATCTTTTGCAATCTCTCCTCTGCCTCCACCTATCACTGGCCTTCTATCCAGCTTCATCCATCCCAACCCCCTTATACAGTATATATTTCATCACATTTTTACTTCTCTTTAGTTCTGAAGAAGAGTCACCTGGACTCGAAACGTTAACTCTTTCTCTCCACAGATGCTGTCAGACCTGCTGAGTTTTTCCAGCAACTTTTGTTTTAGTTTCAGATTTCCAGCATCCGCAGTATTTTGCTTTTATCTAGACCTAGATTATTCTCCCATGTACAACAGCATTTACATTTATTTAGCACACATAATTTAGTAAGATGTAAGGTGCTAAACAAAAGCAATATCAGTATATTTTTGACATGGAGCCAGGGAAGGCAGAAGACCAAAGTTTGATCAAAGGCTTTAAGTAGTACTTAAAAGTGATGAGAAAGGTGGAGAAGTTCATCAAGGGAATCCCGAGCTTAGGACCAAAGTGGCTGAAAGCGCAATCAGCAGTGGTAGAACAATTAAAAATAGGGATAGGCAAGAGGCCAGAATTGGAAAAGCCTTAAAATCCAGAAAAACTTATAGGGCTGGAAGAGGCAAGGACCGGGCTGTCCAACCTATGACCTGTGGGCCACAATCCAGCCTATCATGCCTCTCTATCTGGCCTGCAAAACCACTGTTCAAAATATAGGCTGCTCCTCCAATCACAGACTGTTTCTCTCTAGCATTTGTTGAGCCTATCAGCAACAAATGCGGAAGAGAAACAGGCTGTGGTTGGAGGAGCAGCGAACAGTGAAGGTGGGTGGCTTCATTCAGCCTGAGGCCTAAGCACCTGTGGCTGCAGTGAATATGCTGAGGTGGAATATAGGCTTTCAGGGAGGGACTGGGGGTGGCGGTGAGGGGAGAAGACAAGTTCCCCTGATGGACTACAAGAGGGAAGAAGGTGGAGCAGTGGTTGCAGCAGCACCGGGGCCCAGGACAGCTGAAGTGTTAGACAGGGTGGGGAAAAAGAGTCTTGGTACTTTCACAGCCATCCTGAGTCTCTCCTTGTTAAGTTAAGCTCAAAACCAGCGGGACCTGGTGGACGTGAGAGCATGCGCATGTATGACAGTGAGACGCAAACTTGCATCAAACATGAAATTCATGCTTAGTGTTGTGCCAAATCTTAGCTTTTTGATATTTGCTCATCAGCTTCTTGAGTGCAATAAAATTGAAATGTGGCCGCTCATGTGAAAAGCTTGGACAAAACTGGGCTGGGGAGATGGGGCATGGAAAGGCCATAGATTTAAAAATAAGGATGAAAATTTTAAAAACTGAGACATTGTCAGACCAGGAACCAGTGAAGGTCAGAAACAGAGCGACTGAGATTCGGAGCGAGTTAAATTTTGTAAGGTGGAAGATGGGAGGCTGACCAGGAGAGCATTGGAATAGTCAAGTTAAATGGTGCCAAAGGCATGGTCCATGCCCAAATGCAGCAATACCTGAACAATACATTGGCTTGGGCTGACAAGTGGCAGTTAACATTTGCGCCACACAAGTGCGAGGCAATGACCATCTCCAACAAGAGAGCATCTAACCATTGCCCACTGACATTCAATGGCATTACCATCACTGAATCCCACACTATCAACATCCTGGTGGTTGCCAGTGACCAGAAACTGAACTGGACTAGCCATATAAAGACTGTGGCTACAAGAGCAGGTCAGGGGCTAGGAATCCTGGGGTGAGTAACTCACCTCCTGACTCCCCAAAGCCTGTCCACCATCAACAAGGCACAAGTCAGGAATGTGATGGAATACTCCCCACTTGCCTGGATAAGTGCAACTCCTACAACACTTAAGAAGCTTGACACCGGCCAGGAGAAAGCAGCCCGCTTGAATGGCACCACATCCACAAACATTCAAGGCTTTCAACACTGACACACAGTAGCAGCAGTGTGTACCATCTACAAGATGCACTGCAGGATTTCATCAAGGCTCCTTAGACAGCAACTTCCAAACCCACAACCACTACCATCTAGAAGGACAAGGGCAGCAGATAGATGGGGACACCACCAATTGGAAGTTGCCCTCCAAGTCACTCACCATCCTGACTTGGAAATATATTGCCGTTCCTTCACTGTCGCTAGGTCAAAATCCTGGAACTCCCTCTCTAACAGCACTGTGGGTGTACCTACACCACATGGACTGCAGTGGTTCAAGAAGGCAGCTCACCACCACCTTCTCAAGAGCAACGAGGAATGGCAATAAATGCTGGCCCAGCCAGTGAAGCCCACATCCCATGTATGAATTAAAAAAAGCCCATAGCCATGCCTAGTGTAATCAATAAAACAGTGGTTTTGCTGCTTTAGTGCTCCAGCAACAATGGATACTGCCATGGGGAGTTCATCTTTCTCACACACATAAGCCACTGCCTGCTTTTCACCAACAGTGTTCTTGAAGGACAGTGCACTATTTCCCATAAACATGGAGTATCTTACAACCGGCTAACTATGTAGCAACTTATTTCAAGGTTAGTTTCTCATAGTAAGAGACATTAAATACATTTATTTTAGGAGCCCAGGATTACGCAATGATCATTGAAGAGGACAGGAGGAAATAAATAGAAAATGTTTAATTCAGTGCTTGTTATGAAAAGGAACACCCAATAAAAATCAAATAAGGCTGAATTTTCAACATGTGTGTGGAACCAGAATATACATATTGATGGCTACACTTCTGGGCAGATTCTATAGGAGCATAAGACTTAGGAGCAGGAGTAGGCTATTCGGCCCTTCAAGTCTGCCTTGCCATTCAATAAGGTCATGATTGAACTGACTGTGGTCTAACTCCACTTTCTTGTCTGCCCCCCATAACCCTTGACTCCCTTGTCTACGAAAAATCTATCTAACTCAGCCCTGAATAAATTCAATGACCCAGCCTCCGCTATTTTCTGGACAAGAGAATTCCACAGACTAACGACCCTCTAAGAGAAAAGAAATTCTCCTCATCTGTCTTTAAAGGGAGACCTCTTATTTTTAAACTGCGTTCCCTTGCTCTAGTCTTCCCCACAAGAGGAAAAATATTCCTAACATCCCCCATATCAAGTCCCCTCAGGATCTTATATGTTTCAATAAGATCACCTCTCGTTCTTCTAAACTCTAACAAGTAAAGGCCATTCTGATGGAGCATCAAATAAAAGTAAAGTCCTTTTTATGGAAAGAACAGGCAGGAATGACAAGCTTACATTTGTATAGAACCTTTCACTACCTCACCTAAAGTGTACATCTGAAGTGTAGTTACTGTTGCGACATAGAAAACATGACAGCAAAGTTGCGTACAGCAACTGCCACAAACAGCAATATGATAATGCCCTGATAATGAATTTGGGATAAATATCGACCACGGCACTGGAGATAACTTTCCTGATCTTCTTTGAAACAGTGCCATTGGATTGTTTACATCCACTCGAGACAGCAGACATTGTTTATATTTAATCTGAAAGACAGCACTTAGAGCAGGGCAGCACTCCGTCACCACTACAGTTGAGTGTCAGCCTAGAATTTTGAGCTTAAGCTTCTGGAATGGAACTCAAACACACAGCCTTCTGACTCAGAGGCAAGAGTGTTGTTCACTGAACCACAGCTGACAGAGTGCTGGAAGGAAAATCATACAACTAACAAATTGGAATTCATGGATAATAGACATTAAAACAATCCTTTGAAGCTGCAGCAAATTCATCCTACCTGAATCTTTTAAGGTGCAGACGGAGGACCTGAGGTAGTCTGTATATCATTAGCTGTTTTTGAGCTTCTGTCAAGACGAGAGGCTTTGGTGAGGATTTTCGTCGTTTACCTGTGAAATAATTACGCAGAATTACATAGAACCCACAGTATAGAAATAGGCCATTTGGCCCAACTGCTGTATACTGATGTTTATGCATCACATAAGCCTCCTCCTTATCTCTATTTAATATAGCATTAATCAACTTTCAGTTAAAAAGATTAGCTATTCAGCCCTTTTAACGTCAGAAGCATAAGGACTACAGCACAGCGTGCAGGGCAAATGCAGATTTCCTCCAATATACACCATTGTCCTACTCATGGCAACACTTTAGAAATTAAGTTCAGTCTACACCAATGGTTTGTTGGTTGGTAGAAGTTTAGGCCAAACATATAGCACTGAGTGGACATGACCCTTCAGTGCAAATGATCAAAGGGCATTTTGATTGAACAGTAATTGAGAAAAACAACAAATCAACTATGAATACTTATTAAACACAGAAGCAAGTATAGATTTGTTATCTTGGGGTCCCTTTGAGTAGCTACAATTTGCAATCCCCCAAATCCGCAGTTTGTTGGGACACTGAATAGCTAAAACTATGCAGACCAGAAGGTTCCAGGTATGATCCCTTGTCTTTATGGAGTTTGCCATTTCAGTATGGGCACCACAAATGGCCTCAGGACCTTTGGACAGGGAGGTGAAAGTTCCTGGTCTTGGTTTCCATTTACTGATCATTGTTGCTTGTGTAAACATATGGCCAACAGGATTGAGTGCAGTCTGTCAACACACTGTCTAGACACAGACAAGAATAGAACCATTCTACAGGTGCCATAGCTCATAACTCACCAGAGTGGGAACCTAGATAGTGAATTCAACTAAAAGGAAAACTCATTTAAAAGGGCAGTGCTTACTGTTGCACTGGTCACAAGCATAAATCCTCCCTTCCAAAGCCTCTGTTTCTGTAAACTTTGCCAGCATTTCCGTCAGCGTGCATTCTTTAAGCTGGGTAGCACCCTTCTGAAGACAATGATAGCGCTCTGGAAACTCCAGTGAAAGATCCCAAAATGGTTCAATGGTGTTGGACTTGTAGTTGCACGTCAGGCATGTGACCTGTAGAAAGGGGCAATAAAAGTAACAGATAACCCAGAATACCAAAGGTAATTGATCCAATGAAATGACAAGATTACATCACAAACAAGGCCACCCAGACCATTTGTGCAAATTCTCTGCAACAGCAGTCTAAAATTAATCCTACTATCTCATTCTCTCCCAACCCATCTCTTTCTCTGCTTCAAATATTTATTCCTTTCTTCCTAAAATGATGCAGTCTCTGTCCATGTAGCAAAGAATTCTATGCTCAACAACCCTCAGTAAAGGCCTGTCCGCCATACTGCCTCGTCAGTTTCAAATTATTTTGAATTGAAGACCACTTAAGAATGATTCTCCGACTAGAGGAAAATAGTCTTTTCCCTGTTCAGCCCATCGAAATTATTCAAAAGTTTTTAAAAATTCTATCTAGTCTTAGCCTATGATGATGAAATAGTCCTAGAACTTAGTTCTCATATTCTTAGTTTCCTATCTTTGATATCATCTATTGTTTTTAATGTTCTTTTTAAACCGGAGTGTCCAGTACAGAAAACTAATTATAACCTAACCATCGCTTTGAACAATTTTATCAATACTTCTTGTCTCAGCTTTAAAACCCAAAAATCTGTAACAATTTCTTTATGGTTTTATCCACCTGCACTCGGATGATCAGGGACTTATATCCCAACACACTTCACAAGAGCATGGGGAAGGCAACAAGACAGGCAGACCAGAAGGCATTAAGGTAAGAGTTACGACCACAAACATTCACCCCTTCCACCACAAACGCGCAGTGGTAGCAACTTGTACTATCGACAAGATGCAATGCAGGAATTCACCAAGGGTCCTTCAAAACAGCAAGCTCCTTCAAGACAACACCTTCCAAACCCACAACTGCTACCGTCTAGAAGGACAAGAGCAGCAGACACATGGAAAAACCACCATCTGTAAGTTCCTCTCCAACTCACTCACCATCCTGACTTGGAACTATATCAACGTTCCTTCACGGTCGCTGGGTCAAAATCCTGGAACTCCCTCCCTAACAGCTCCGTGGGTGTACCTACACCACAGGGACTGCAGCGGTTCAAGAAGGCAGCTCACCACCACCTTCTCAAAGGCAATTAGGGATGGGCAATAAATGCTGGCCTAGCCAGTGATGCCCACATCCCTTGAATGAATGAAAAGAAAAGGGTGATTGAAGGTTATTCAGAAGTTGTGAGGTGTCAGGGTTTAGTAGTTTAGAAATCATTCCAGTTCAGACAAAGGAAAGCTCTGTTACTGCTGGTATAGTGGAGAGGAAGAGGGTAGATGCACACAGGGCCTCCATCAATCAGAGCAAGCTGGTGTGTGGAATTGACGAAACTTGGAGAGGCAGATGCAATGAGACCATAATGACATTTATAAACAAGAGCAATTACTCTGAATTCAATGCAATTGAGGGTTAGGGATCTAGTGCCAGACTTGGTACTAAACAGGATGCAGGTGGCAATATTTACTGGAAGAAGTCTAACTTGTCACTAGGCAAAACAAATGTGCCCAAGGTCATCCAGATGCACATGGCTGGTTTATCCCAGTGTGAGAAGTTCATTATCAGCTTTTGGCTGTGGGCACTTGCTCAATGTACATATTTTAATGATTTCATTATTCGTTGCATTTTGTTACAATGATACTATGCAAGGCATTTCCTATGTGTAAATATATGTCAGAGAAATGCAAAAACTTGGCCAAATTTATTTCAGCACTTTGTATTTTCCATTACCACAATATGAACTAACTAAACTGACTACATTTGCAACACAAATGTAGCATTAGTGCCAATTGTTGCTGTGAAAGAAGGAAGCTTATGCCACTTTCTCCAGAGGCAACTCAGGCCCTGACTCGAGACTTCAACAATGTTAGGGGAGATGGTGCGTAGCGGTAATGCCACTGGACTAGTAATGCAGGGCCACAGGTTAGTATTCTGGGAACACTGGTTAAAATCCCACCACAGCAGCTGGTGAAATTTAAATTCAGTTAATGAAAATGGAATGCAAAGCTAGTCTCAGTAATGATGACCATGAAACTATCAGATTGTAGTAAAATTCATCATGTTCATTAATAACCTTTAGTGAAGGAAATGTACCATCCTTATCTGGTCCGGCTGACATGGGGCTCCTGATTCATGGCAATGTAACTATCCTCTAAAATGGCCTAGCAAGCCGCTCAGTTCAAGGGCAAATAGGGATAGGCAACAAATGCTGCCCTTGCCAGCGACACCTATATCCCATGAAAGAATAATTTTAGTGCTAATGAGATTAATGATGTTGCAGTTTATTGTGCAAATGCAGGGTATGACACCAGCGCTCAGTGATCTGAGGACAAAGTAATTGAGGATGTTATTACGAAAGGGGTTACATCTAATTGAGGCAATTGTTCATCATTTAGTGATGCAACTACATAATTCCTCACCTTGGAATAGCTTAACTTGTCTGTGGATAACCTGATATTCAGATGATTAATTGACTGCCTCATTTGATATTTAAATCTAACATTCCAATAAGTGGTCAGATCTTTCCATATATACAGCTAAATTCATTTTTTTCCCTCCATTCCTCAGTTGAGGGGACCCCTTTCCATCATTGATAACTCATGTAAACTTGGAGCTCTGCTCAGGGATGTGTAAGAGTAGCCCCAGGTAACTTACCCTCTAGTTAAACTCCACCCTAAGATGAGCAAACTGGTATGAGCCCACATCTTACTACTGAGGCGCAAGCAATAATGCAGGAGATACGTCCATAAAATGAGATGCGTCCACTAACCATGCACGTTAACAAACATTTAAAATACATTCCGCAGCATTGGTAAAATGTCCAAATTAGTACATCCATTTCTTCAGTTTAACAAAAAGAAATCTACAGATCTAGACAACTCAGGGGTACAAACGCTTTCTTTCCCATTTCTGCTGCCTGAAGATGTTGCCTCATGCAAAGGTAGTTAACCTAAGTATCCATTAAGAGCTTACAACATGAGTGCTGTCAGTTGTAACCCTCTCTCTGTAGCCTCCTCAAGCCTACCAGTTTCTGAAATCTCTGCACTTCTCCAGTTTTGGCCTCTTGTGCAATCCTCCACCTGGGTCCATGCCTTCCGCTGCCGAGGCCTTAAGCTCTGGAATTCCCTCCCTAAACCTCCCTGAATTTCTTTAAGCCACTCTTTAAAACCCAACCTCTGACCCACATTTTGGTCGCCATCCCAATATCTCACATGGGCTCAGTGTCAAATTTTGTTTGATAATGGTCCTGTGAAGCACCTCGGGACCTTTTACAATGTTAAACGTGCAACATAAATGTTGCAACACATTTGTGTTATTATGCCACAAGAGCAAATAAAGACTCTGGTTCCAACCACAATGTGCACACAGTCCCCCCAAAGTGACACTGAAGAACAGTCAAGGAGGTAGAAGTCTGGGTGGTTTTTCTCAGAAGCACTGTGGCCAACTGTACCACTTATACTGCTCCACTGGCTGAGATCAACTAACTCTGTAACTCTGTAAACATGGAATCAACATGGTTCAATCACACATTCGCATTCAGTCACCAAAGACATGTATCTGTGCTTTTGGTCAGCGCAAATGAATTCCTAAGTAAAACCCCTGCCATTCGGGGGAGGGGGCGGGATTACATTCCCACGAAACCTTGCAAAAGAAGAAATCACGAACAACAAACATACTTTACAATGAGAGTCAATTAGATAGGTTCCAGCCATCCTAAAATTTGACATGGATCAAAGGCAACAAAAATAATGTTTTTAATAAATTTAAAGTGAAATTTAGTGGAGAAATTGTTTAATAAAACTTGGAAAACAAAAAAATGTAAAATTTGTCACACTTACAGTACTTTAGTTGAGAATGGAGGTGGACTGTGATCAGGAATTAAATCACAGCAACAAGGAACATCCAGATGTAAACAATGGCAGACAACGCACGTGCACTGTCTACTGCAGGGATTACATCATGGACACATCCCTTTTTTAAAACTTTATTTAGGGAGCTCTTCTTTTTTGGCATTTTTTAAAGATGGCTTTTATTTTCTAATCTTTAAAACCATGGATAAGTGAACATTTGGGCCCACAATGGGTGAAAGGCTTTTGCCCGGATAAGCAAATTTGTGAACGAGGAAGTTGCAAATAACTGGACTGCACAGCTGAGGCTACCCTAACATCATATGGGTGAATTCGGTGCTGATCTGAGAGAACTCTGCTTTTCTTGTCTAAACTACTTGATCAGTTAGAAACCACCTGTTTATGCCTGGCTAATTTGTGTGCTTGACTGCAAGTGCATGGAGCCCTGCTTTGATTAAGCAGCTTAACTGCACTCTCCAACTGATAGTGCCAGTGATATATCAACAAAGGCTGCACCCCTTTTCCACAGGAGTGGCCAGGCAGGCTCACACATTAATCTTTCCTTTTGACTGGGAAATATGTCACCCTCCTTTATTTTAAAGAAAAGCCTCTGGATTTTCTCTCCATACCTGACAGTTCTACAGTTGCTAGTTATCTTCCAATACCTCAAACCAACTTCAGCCATTCTTCACAGAAGATTAAACTTTGTTATTGTAGAACTGCAATGTCAACTTGTTTGATAATAATCCTGTGAAGTACATCGGGGCTTTTCAAAATGTTAACACACGTTTCTGTTGTTACATAACAAGGGGGAAAAAAAATCCTGGTATACAACGCCACCATAGGCACCCATTTCCCAAAAGTGGCATTGAATAATAGTCAAGAGGTAGAAATGTGGGGTTCTTTTCCTGGGAGCACTGTCTAACTGTACCACTTCTAATTCTGTCACTTTGCAATCAGTGATCACTGGACAGTGATGATGATCTGCAACCATAATTAATTTTTCCTCCTCATAAAGCAGAGAGAGAGAGAGAGAGAGAGGGAAAAAAAATGAAGGACAATTGCATCCTCTGTAATTCTATCTATCTGAACTACTGGCCAAGCCAGCATAGACCAGGAACCTCTATGGTTCAGTGACATGCTGCCTTTACCACATGAACCTTTGGTGAAGCTACATTTTACTGACTAGATGTGAGGAAAATAAAAAAAAAACACTCTTTGCTGTTATGCAATACTGCATATAATTAGACTGATGTGCTGCAGCCCCAGATCACCTTGTCTGGGGACATGGGGGATTTATTCCAACCTCATCAGGCTTGATTCAACACACACTAAATTTTCCCAGATGATCATAGCATATTTAAAAATGAGGAGAAAAGCGTAGCACGAAGATTCCTTAAAAAGCTGTTTGCAGGGAAAAACATGGACAGTTAAAAGAGATATCAAAAAACAAAGAGCAGACTGTACTGTTACTAATACCAGCAACATTAGAATCGGTTATGGTATAGGTTTTAGAAGGAGTTAGATTCAGAAACACAAAATCTTTAAAAGTGGGAGGATAAATTGATTAAGCTTTGAAAATAACATAAGGGGTCCTAAGTTTTATTAGTAGGATCACAGAATGGGAAAACAAAGAGTTAATGTCAAACCTTTACACATAATTTATTAAAAAATACCTGGAAAAACTCAGCATAATTATAGCAGAGTTGGAATATTGTCTGCAGTTTTGGAATTTTACTTTAGCAGGGATGCAGAAGAGATTCACTAAGATGTCAGGGATGAGTAGAAACTAGGACACTTTTCACCATAAGAAAAAAGGTTAAAAGATCAAAATGATGTGGGGCTTTGAGAAGGCAAACTGGAGAAAGCCATTTCTCTTGCCTGGTTTGCCAGTACTAGATGGCATTAACTTAAGATGATTGCTGAAAAAAACAAAAAGGATGTTAGATTTTTTTTAAATTCAGAGGATTGATAGATTGGACGACTTAAAAAAACAAAAATATAGTCAACCATACATATTTTATTATAATAAAAAATCAGATTATTTGAATTTTCTAACAGCTTCGCAATATCAATGCCAGTGGAAGTATCCGTTCCTTTTATTCCCCAAATTTTCCTGTTCTTCAGACATGTGCTAATCAATATTCCCTCAAATTTCCCCACGCGGTGCATGACTCATTTCTTACACTGCACGGTCCTTTTAGGATTGATGCAAGCCACATCTTAAAGGGACCACTGCTCACGCACACAGTCTATTTGTTTGCCTGTGTGGCATGTCTCCAATTGCTGAGCAGCAATGGAGAATGTTGGTAGTGGTATGTTGAAAATTTGCAAATGGCAAATTTAGGAGCTATCATTTCAATTCCAAGATACTGAAGTTATAAGGCCATAAGACATAGGAGCAGAAGTAGGCCATTCGGTGCATTGAGTCTGCTCCACCATTCAGCGAGATCATGGCTGATCTGATAATCCTCAACTCCACTTTCCTGCCTTTTCCCCATAATCCTTGATTACCTTACTGATTAAAAATCTCCACCTTGAATATACTCCACGAGCCAGCTTCTACAGCCCTCTGCGGTAAAGAATTCCACAGATTCACTACCCTCAGAAGAAATTCCTCCACATCTCTGTTTTAAATGGGTGACCCCTTACTCTGAGATTATGCCTTCTGGTCCTAGACTCTCCCACAAGGGGAAACAACCTCTCAGCATCTACCGTCAAGGCCCCTCCCTAAGAATCTTATATGTTTCAGTAAGATCACCTCTCATTATTCTAAACTCCAATAAGTACAGACCCAACCGACTCAACCTCTCCTCAGAAGAAAATCCCTCTATCCCTGGGATCAACCTAGTGAACCTTCTCTGGACAGCCTCCAATGCCAGTGTATCTTTCCTTAGATAAGGGGACCAAAACTGTTCACAGTATTCTAAGTGTGTCTAACTAGTACCTTGTATAGGTTTAGCAAGACTTCCCTATTTTTATACTCCATTCCCTTTGAAATAAAGGCCAACATTCCATTTGCCTTCCCCATTACCTGATGAACTTGTATGTTAGCTTTTTGGGATTCATGCACAAGGACCCCCAAATCCCTCTGTGCTGCAGCTTTCTGCAGTCTTTCTCCATTTAAATAATATTCAGCTCCTCTATTCTTCCTGCCAAAGTGCATAATCTCACATTTTCCTACATTATATTCCATCTGCCACTTTTTCGCCCACTCACATAACCTGTCTATATCCCTTGTGTCATTCTCACCACTTGCCTTCCCACCTATTTTTATATCATCCACAAATTTGGTGATAGCACATTCACTTCCCTCATCTAAGTCATTAATATATAATGTAAATAATTGTGGCCCCAGCACTGATCCCTTTGGCACTCCACAGCCAAACCTTTATTCATGCTAATATACTACCCCCAACATCATGGGCTCTTATCTTATTAAGTAGCCTTATGTGCGGTACCTTACTGAATGCCTTTTGGAAATCCAAATATATTACATCTACTGGTTCCCTTTCATCTAGCCTGCTAGTTACCACCTCAAAGAATTCTAATAATTTTGTCAGGCATGATTTCCCCTTCATGAAGCCATGCTCACTTTCTTTGATTAGATTATGTAATTCCAAATGCTCTGCTATTACATCCTTAATAATAGACTCCAACATTTTCTAAATGACAGATGTTAAGCTAACTGGCCTATAATTACCTTTTTTTTTGTCTCCCTCCCTTTTTGAATAAGGGTGTTACATTGTTAATTTTTTTAATTAGTAAATTTTTTCACATCAACTGAATTTCATCTAATGGTCTTTTGCGAAGGCTAACACCTTCAAATTGTTTGTTTGAAATGTTTCTTTGCAATAAGTTGGCTGGAGTTAGGTTGTAATATACTTGTTGGTCAGGATCTCAATGGGTGTTTGGGGAGGTGGGGGGAGAGGGGTGGTGGAGAATGCTGTTATAGAATGGTTACAACACAGGAGGCAGCCATATGGTCCATCATGGCTGTGCCAGCTCTTTGCATGAGCAGCACAATGAGTCGCACTGCCCCGCCCTTTCCATGTAGCCCATCAAGTTTTCTCTCTTCAGGTGCTTTATCCGATTCCCTTTTGAAGGCCACAATTGAATCAGCCATGTGACTCCAGACCCACAGCAATGTGGTTGATTCTTAAATGCCCTCTGAACAAGGGAAATTAGGAATAGGCAATAAATGCTGGCTGAGCCAGCGACATCCATATCCTCTGGTTCTCGATCCTTTCACCAAAGGGAACAGTTTCTCCCTATCAATTCTGTCCTGACCCCGTATGATTTTGAATACTTCTATCAAATTTAAAAAAGACAACCCCAGCCTCTCCAATCTTCCCACGTAACTGAAATCTCTCATCTCTGAAAGCACTTCCACACTTACACTTACACTTCTCATCCTTCCTAAAGCACAATGTCCAGAATTAGGCACAACACTCCAATTGAGGCTGAACCAGAGTTTTATAAAAAGTTAATCTTAACTTCATAGGCTCTGATGAAAGGTCACTGACATGAAACAGTAACTCTGTTTCTCCACAGGTGGTGTCAGACCTGCTGAATATTTCAAGTATTTTCTGGTTTTATTTGATAATAACCTCCTTTCTTTTGTTCTCTATGCATCTATTTATAAAGCCCAGGATCACATATGTCTTTTTAGCAATTTTTGCCAACTGTCCTGCCACCTTCAGTGATTTATGCACACATACCCCCACGTTCCTACACACCTTTTAGAATTGTATCCTTTATTTTATATTGCCTCTCCTTGTTCTTCCTACCAAAATGCATCACTTTACACTTCTTTGTACTAAATTTCATCAGGAATTTTTCGTGCCAATACTTACTCGATATCAGTACGACTGGAGTGACATGGTAACACTCTGAAGAGTTTAAAAGATATAACATTTTTGCAATATCTTAAGTGTAAGTTGGTGGTTTGCTTAATTTGTCTACTAAAGCCCTGAAGGTGTAAAAGTTTTTAAATTGCAACCAAGATGGGTGGAAGGCTGAAGAGATGAAAAGTTTTTATCTATAAAATTATCTAAAAAAACGTTGGGCCAGTTGAAATTTTAGATGTAAAGAAACGTGACTGGAGTTTTTCTTTGTTTATTTTTAGGATGTGGACATCACTGGCTAGGCCAGCATTTATTGCCCATCCCTAACCGCCCTTGAGAAGGTGGTGGTGAGCTGCCTTCTTGAACTGCTGCATGTAGCGTAGGTACACCCACAGTGCCGCTAGGGAGGGAGTTCCAGGATTTTGAAGGAACAGTGATATATTTCTAAGTCAGGACGGTGAGTGGCTTGGAGGGGAACTTCCAGGTGGTGCTGTTCCCATCTATCTGCTGCCCTTGTCCTTCTAGATGGTAGTGGTTGCTGGTTTGGAAGGTGCTAAGGAGCCTTGGTGAGTTCCTGCATTGCATCTTGTAGATGGCACACACTTTGTTGCCATTGTGCATCAGTGGTGGAGGGAGTGAACGGTTGTGGATGAGGTGCCAACCAAGCAGGCTGCTTTGTCCTGGATGGTGTCAAGCTTCTTGAGTGTTGTTGGAGCTGCACTTATCCAAGCAAGTGGGGAATATTCCATCACACTCCTGATCTGTGCCTAGGTGGTGGACAGGCTATGGGGAGTCAGGTGGTGAGATACTCGCCGCAGGATTTCTAGCCTCTGATCTGCTCTAGTAGCCACAGTATTTATATGGCTGGTCTAGTTCAGTTTCGGGTCAATGGTATCCACCAGGATGTTGAGAGTGTGGGATTCAGTGATGGTAATGCCACTGAATGTCACGGGGCAATGGTTAGATGCACTCTTGTTGGAGATGGTCATTGTCTGGCACTTGTGTGGTGCAAATGTTACTTGCTACTTGTCAGCCCAAGCCTGGATATTGTCCAGGTCTTGCTGCATTTGGACATGGGCTGCTTCAGTATCTGAGGAATCACGAATGGTACCTAACATTGTACTGTGGGGAACTTTGTTCCTCCTTTTGTACGTGCAGTTTCCAGTTCAGATACAGTACTGAATGCAGAGGTGTCAAGTGAAATTGAGTTGTTAGACTGTGAGCTGTAGTGGACTTAACTGGAAATCAGCAGAACACACAGATGAAACACTGGATGTTGTAACAGACAGCACAACTTTTAATACTGCACCGGTTTTAGGGGAAGGGTTCAGATTATAATTGCACATCAATTGTGGTTAATTGGATGCAGGTGGAGGGCATTGATTGGGTTGTGACTGGAGCGCATATAAAGAGACTCTTGCTTGGCCTAAATAGCCAAGTGGTTATGGAAGTGGTTTGTAACCCCCAGATCAAGAGTTCAAATCTCACAATGGCAAACTATGAAACAATGTAACTTCATCTGAAACAGATGGAAACAGGTTTACTCAAAAGAGTATCAAGAGTTCAAATCTCATAATGGCAAAACTATCAAGAGTTCAAATCTCACAATGGCAAACTATGAAACAATGTCACTTCATCTGAATAGGAACAGATGGAAACGGGTTTGTACTCGAAAGAGTTACTGGGTTTGTAACCCCCAGATCAAGAGTCCTCAAAAAGAGTATCAAGAGTTCAAATCTCACAATGGCAAACTATGAAACAATGTAACTTCATCTGAAACAGATGGAAACGGGTTTGTACTTGAAACAGTAAAGAGACTCTTACTGACACTGGGGTGAGGATCAAGCCAGGAGGTATATACTTACGATGTTTCACTCTGTGAATAAATATAAACTAAGTCACCCTTCACCAACTGGCTATCAGCAATTTAACATCAAATAGGAAGAAATTGTGGAAGTGATTCAGATGAGGTGGACAATACAAATGAAGAACATAGGAACAGAAGGCTTTCAGCCGCTTGAGCCTGTTCACCTTTCAATTATATCATGGTCAATCTGTATCTTAACACCATCAACCCACTTGGGTTCCATGACCCTTTATACCCTTGCTTAACAAAAATCAAACAATCTCAGTTTTGAGCTTTTCAATTGATCCCCAGCCTCAACACCTTTTTGGAATCTAGATTTCCATTGTCATTTGTGTGAAGAAGTACTTCCTGATATTGCCTCGGAACAGCCTAGTACTAATTTTAAGGTTCTGGACTCTCTGCAAGACGAAGTAGTTTCTCGCCATCAAATCCTTTAATCATCATAAACACCTCAATTTGATCTAGCCCTTCATCTTCCGTGTTCAAGGAAATATAATCTAGTTTATGCCACCCATCCTCGTAATTTAACCCTTTTAGCTCTGAAGTCCCTGAAGGAAGGCGGTGTGGAAGTTCTGAGCAAGGGTGTGGTGGGGCATAGGTACTGTATGGATGAAGAGAATCTGAAGGTTTGAAAGCTTCTGGACAGTGGAGAGGAAAGCAAGATTATTTTGTACGCTGAAACTTTAGAAATCTGATTTAAAATTTTTAAAAATTGAATAAAAATCTTGCATGGTTAATATGGTTGCAATTTTAACTATATGGGATTATATAATGGGCAAAATGCCTTGTTTTGTGTTTCAGACATCTGTTTCACTGTTGAAATTAACTGCAGAAAACATTCTGCAGAAAGGCAAAATGGTTAGGCCATACTTTCTGGGGAGTGCTGACATGAAGCTTCAATCAGAATATTGTTACTCTGCCCCTCATATTTTGTTATATCCTATCCAACTAAGATGAGGTCCAATATGCAAGTCTGTAATTAAATTGGTTGTAAATGCAAAATCCTAGTAACACCACTAATTATTCCCATATTGTAACTGAATTTACTCCTAGAGTAGCTATATTAGATTTATGAAAAGGACAGGGAATAAGACCAAGTGGACAGCTCTTTCAAAGAGCTGGCGCACAGCATGATGGACTGAATGGCCTTCTGGGCTGTAGTAGTTCATAATTCAGACATCAGCTGGCTTACTTTAGATTTTTAACCTCCATGTGATTTTAATTTCCCAATGAATCCACCATTTCGATGGTGCCAAAGGAAAGCAGGAATTCCTATATTTCTCTCATCGCTGTTCTTGAGGTGGCCACAAGGAGGTATGTGAGAGTTGCTCAGGGCAATGTGCTCAGTAAATAAATCAGCTCAGCGTTTCTGAGGACTTAAGTTCAAAATGGGGTTTGCAAGGTCATTCGATTTCCTACCGTCTAGTGTGAAAATGTACTGTAGCAAGTACACGGTACTTTAAAAATGTGGCATTCCCTTTTCCCTGCATCTATGTTGTTTGTTGATGTTATTTCTGTTGCTTTGTACAAATAAAGAATGTTTTCTGTAACGACTGCACTGGTTTCCTCTGGGTATGTGACACTGAACTTAGAACAGGAGGTTCTTGGGAGTATGTCAATATTTGAAGGGGGAGCCAACAGAAAAATTTGGAAAATACTGGTTCAGATGAGAAAAGAAAGTTTTGAGCCTGGGGGGGATCACAGCTATGAACAAGCATTCTGTAACATAGCTTCAGTTAAATTTTTAAATCCAATACTGTTCATATTTTCACAACTTACACTGACAAGTTTAATAGAAAATTAAACGTAGCCAAGTCTCTCTACTCCACTATTCCTTGTCTCGTTGCTTTACAACAGGCAGCATCTGCAGCCCAGATGGAACCTGCTCCCAGGTCTCCGCCAATGTGACTGACTCAGCTCTAGGAAGTGCAAAAGGAGCCTAGGAAGGGGCCACATTCCAAGTTTCCCTATCTGGGGAGATTGTCTGGCTTTCTGTTCTCAACTGCTGTTGTGACCTTCTGTTGCAAATGCGAATGTAGCTATGCAAGGATTGGATTAGGCTCAGCTGTTCCACGAATAACCACGAGCAGTCACTACCTTGGCTGACACATAAAGAGTGGCCCATAACCAGCATCTAACCCACCTTGTGGGGTATACTCTTGCACCGTGAGCAGTAGCATACCAACAAAAGTAAGGACAGGGAGAATCACACAACCTGAAGGTGCACAAATAGCTCATGGTGTCACTTTTTAGGATTATGCAATTATATGCTTTGTCTTTTTTTTAAAAGTCTTGATGAAATCCTAAATTAAAGTGCATCTATATGTCTGGATCTTAATTACAATTCAAATTCGTATTTGACTACTTCTCACAATTTAATTGGTTTGCTGTCCATCATTTAAGTTGATATTTTCTTGGAAATTTATCCATTGTAGGAAACATTTGCTCATCTTTATCTGCTAGAAGGTGTGATCTCTACCGATATTGTATTTGTCACAGATTAAAATAGGCAAGAAAAATAAGTTAGCCAGCAACTATACTCAAGTGTCTTTCAAACGCTTAAAACGCTGGTAATATGGGTTTCTCCCTGCTGATGGGTCCTGTAACATTATACCTTTGATGTAAACCCGGAAACCCAGTTAAGCAATGGGAAACCTCATTATATTGCAGAAAATATTCCAGCGGAAGCAATTTCAAAACCTGAAGGTCTCTCTCTCTGTTCCAAGTTCATGCTGTTTATAGATGGCAGCAACACTGATGACACTGGCAGCAATGTCTGAACAGTGCTTATGCAGGAACGGTGTGTGGTGCAGCTGTTCAACAGCCAGGAACGTAATGCTCCAATTCCTGATTGGCCCACTCTTGTTCCTCTGCTTTGCCCCTGGGGGCAGGAATGAAACCACCTGCTGAGGTGGAGCTGTCTGTCTCTGGAGTCATAGGTGCCATCTTATTCACAGTACAGGACTGCTTCTAGAAGCTGTTAATATAAATAAGGTATGAAAAACCCAGAGTGCATAATGGCTTGACCTGAATCATCATACTTACATATGTTCATATTTAATACTGCTGGGGTTTCACTTTGCTTGCTGCCCTACAGTCTACTGCAATGTAAATGAGCTGACCTAAAGGTATTCCAGCTGATACCATGGGAATTTAGAAGAGCAGCTGGAAGGAACCATTATAAAATAAGCACAATGAGACAAATAAACTGTACAAAGGCAATTTGATCCCAAGCATGCCATTTTTAGAAAAATGGCAACAATATCTGCCCTGAAAGAGAGGGTGGTTAAGTCAAAAACATGGATGCATACCTCCAACAGAATCTTCTGTAAATACTTCAAAAACCTATTTATTTTACAGAACCGCTTGCAGTGGAAGCAGTTCTGCATTATGACGCAGCTGCCCCATATTATAAATTTACCCCCCTTGAAGCACAGGGAAACTTCAGGGGGTGGAAATATGCACAGTTACTCAAAGACTGGGAACTTAACTTGTCATGGATCCTCCTGGTGATCTACAAATAAAATGTGAACCGGAGTCCTGGAACACAAGCCATGCAAAACTTACAAGACTTACGATGAACTCGTAACAAATTATTAGTTCAACCAATTTGTGAGATATAAATCATACCCGACAGATCATTATTCAGCCTCTACTTTGGTGCAAAAGGCTTGCCTTCAGTGGTATGCTCTACTTCAGTGACAACATGAATGGGGGGGGGGCCATAGATTATGATCCAAAGGAAATTTTTTTTTTAAATCACCAGGAGTTCCTTTCCAGATTTTTACCCAGTGAGTGGTGCTAGAAAGCGCATGGGTGCATGGTGGGGAAGAATAAGGTTGGGCTCAATTCTGATGCTTTCCTGAGTCAAATAGCTTGCCAAGGCTCATTATCAAGACACACATGTTAATAATGGTCACTTGGGCACAGTAACAGTAACCAGGGAATTGTACTGTAGTAACAAACAGTCCCTTCAGGACAGAAGTGATACTATAATTAAAAAGTTAAGCCCAAGGTTAGAAATAACTTGAATGTACTCTCACTAGTATTGTTGAAAAGCTGATCGCTAAATAATAAATGCTAACAGATAGGGAATGAAAAGGGGATCAAGCCCTCAGTTACAAAGCAACCTTTTCAGTTTTCATTAAAAAAAAAGTGAAGGATGGCAATGCCAAAAGGACATAGCTTTAACTTTTATATTAAGTGCAAGCAACTTTACTGCTACACCTCATGCATGTGATAACTGATAGAAGAGCGCTGTCACTGGCTACAAAGTGGAAAGTATTCCATTCAGCAGCATTGTCATCTTTCATCTTGACAAGATCAGATCAGGAATGAAGAATTAAATTAAAATAAGATTGCACACACTGTCATTTTCGTTTACCTGACTGAGCAGCTGCCCGTGAAAAATGGTGTTCACCACCTTGAGAACCTGCTTGGTGAGCTTCCTTTGAGAAAAAGGAATGAGGATCCTGTGCTTTGTACCTTCCGATTCCAGCTCCTGCTGCACTTTGTCCAGTAATTCACACAGAAATTCCTGAGCATCTTGCTGACCATATCCCCTGAACGCCGGGATCAAGCTCCATACAGAGTGCAACATAGCAAACGGAGATACCAAAGCCCATTTCCCGGACCACATTACTCGAAAGAGCGTGTGAAGTTCATGGCAAAGAGAGATGTGCTTTGAACTAGGTTCCTTGGGTTGAATAAGTTCAAGGTTCCTGGCCATAGAGGCACCTCCATTCAAACCAGCTGGCATGCTGTATCTCCCTGAAGTTCCCACATGATCATTTCTTCCTGCTATGCAAGATGCAGGACCAATCCCCAGCGTGACCTTGTTAGACAATCTCGTTTTCCCATTTGTGGTCCTTGCCAATAATTCTTCAGTCTCACAGAGATCAAGGGTTAAGAAACACTCTCTGAACTTCTGCAAGTGACTGAGTACTTGCAGGATGGAGTTCATGTAGCAGGTATTACCAAGGTTTCTTAGACCCGTAACACCAGGAGTTACCACTGGCTTACGCTTGGCAGCATAATACCGCTTCATTTTGTTCCTTTGTCGTTTTGAGGTAGGGGCAGTTTGTAGCACCTTTTTTCCAGTTGGTTTTCTGCACTTTCTCGAGATATGGTCCTCCTTCCGGATTTGAAATAAAATCCTTGCACTTTTCCTAGGTGGAGCGTTGGCAAGCTCCTCCATGAACTTGCGCTTTAGCTCCTGTCGGCGCTTCCTTGCTTCCTCCTTTCTTCTATCCATTTCCTCCTGTAGCCGCTTTTCTTCCAATCTACGTTTACCGCTGGTAGTTTGTTCAAACCAAATGCGCATTGCCTTTGTTAGCAAAGACTGGCGTCTGTGCCAAAGAGCAGTGAACATCTGCTCTGTACTATGAGTCTGCCCTTTTCTGTTCTTCTGGAACGAACAAGGAGATTCCCCGCAAGCCATTGACCGCAATGCCCTGCCATTGCGTGCCATCGGACTGTACTTTTGGTTCTTTATTGCACTTAAAGTGCTTCTCAATAGTTTTAAATCCCCTGTAGCATTGTCATTCAACACATAGTCGTCACAAAGATAACAAAAGACATAAAGTTCATTGACCTCCATAGCCAAAGGATGCCTAGTTTCCTCAAAGTGTTTGAGTGCATGCTCCTCAATGTAGCGACCACAAGCCACATGGGAGCATTTAAGACAGGCCCAAACAGACTCAGTGGTGTTGCAGTCCATGCAATGCCACTTCTGGGGATTCAATATGGAGTGATTTTGGGCGAGTCGCAGACGCCCTACATGCTTACACCTATCCATGGCTTTAAAAGCTCTCAGAAATATTCTGGTTGTAGTATCCTTGACCTGCTGTACTGTTTTAACCTGTAGGAGAAAAGACAAAAAAAAAAAATCAGCCACTGAAACTTTATAACAAGCTGCAAAGCATCAAATTAGAACATTTTCACAGAGATAAGGTCCAAGCCCTGTAAGTGCCCCAATTCTAATGAACTACCTTTGCCAAACATGCCATTGTTCATTAAAGTGAAGAACAAAAAGGCAAATCATTTCCTTTACAGCTTCTAACCACCAGATCAGGAACGGCACATCAAGAGGCTTTACTGCCCCCTCATGTAGTTAATAAAGGGTTACAAGCTTTTAACAAAGGATCGCAACATTCTCAGAGGATAACTGCATCAATTCTGAATCTAGACATGAAGTTTGACGTTGGTTAACCCCTAAAGATACAATACATGAAAATAAGGTATGCAAAAAAACCCAGAAGTTTAATATATTTCTTATAGTGGCAAAAAATTCTAAATATATGGGGGTCGGGGGGATGGGCAGTGGTAAATAGGATAAAGTGCTACAAGTGCTACAGTATTCAAAGAATGAATTTAAGGGAGCCAGGCTAGCTTTCTGGTTTCTTTTTCCACGATTAGGGAAAAAAAATCATTGCGAGATATTGTGAAAGAGTGATCACCATACAAACTTACATGCAGTATAAGAACAGACAATGAACATATTTGAATGCAAGGCTACTTGACTGGAAAACTAATAGCATGATAAAATGGTACATTGTCCAGTTTAAATGGAAATATTGGCAAATAGAACTACACATCAGAAGCAGAAATTATTTAAACAGTGGGAGGAATAGGTTAAAAATTGAGCTTATTCCAGTAAGGAAAAATAGAAGCTCGACAAAGATTGGGTTGGTATAGATAACTAGGGAAATCAGGGAGATTTTGAAACCAGAAAAGCATTTATCATTTACAGAGCAATTAAAAAAAAAGTAGGATAACTAAAAATGGAGATTAGAAAGGAATAAAAATAGTATGAGTGAAAATTAGTTACAAAAAATTTATGAAAGTACATTCCTAGCAAGAGGATAGTCGAGGTTTTGGTATAGTGGTGAAAAGGAGTAGAGATTAAGGGAATGACAGATGTACAAAATGTGTACTTAGCCTCATTTTTACAGATAAGATGGATATTAGGATTAAAGAAATACCACAGAAGCAAGGAAGTTTATAGTGCAGGAGGCAGCCAGTAGGCACACTGTGTCTGTGCTGGATCACTGCTAGTTAAATCTATAATTAATTCAACTTCTTTGCGATCGCCCCAGAATCTTGCATCTTTATTTCAAATATTTATCCAGTTTTCCCTTAAACAACCATTCCCTGTGGAAAAGCATTCCATGTTCCTGCGGCCCTCTTAGTAAAGAAATTTTTCATTCTTTCTCCTCGATCATTTAATGGCAATTTTCTATTCAACCTATTAAAATTCCTCATAACTTTAAAAATCTGCTCTAAATATTCACTTTACATTCTCCAGTAAAAAACAGTACCAATACTTCATGTCGTTCCCCCCCACCACCCCTCTTATAAGTATAAGGCTCTCATCCTTGCATCACCCAGCCAAATCTACATTATACAGCCTCTAGCACTTCAATGTCCTTTCTGTAATGAGGCACCCAAAATCTCTCACAATAATCTAACAATGGCCTCATCAATGCTTCGCACTAGAGGCGACTTTGGAGTCATTAAGAAAGGTTATTGTTTAACCAAAAGGGAAGTCATTATTCAAGGAACTGGTACAAAAGATGTTACACAAACGTAAGGTAGATAAATCAATGGGACATGTTTGTTTACAATCAAAGATCCTGGTGAAATGCTACAATTTTCCAGAATTTTGCTCTAGCGATTTGGACAGTGGAAAACGTGACATTCTTCAAAGAAAGAAACATGGTAAAACAGAAAGTTAAAGATCAGATAAGAGCTTATGATATAGATTGAAATTACTAAACACTTGAAGAAAACCAAACTAACATGGATTCCCAAAGACAAGGCATACTCAACACAAGGTTTTTCAAAAAAGTACTTTAAGGGGAGAAAGGAAATTCAGTGCATTAGTTTATATATATGAGTTTTCAAAAACTATTCATTAAAACACTTATGGCAATGATAATGGCACATGGAATTACAGGAGAGATGGCCCCTATTTCCTGTAAGGGCCTATTTAAAATGCTTTTGCAGAGCTATGAAGTGAGCACAGTTTAAAAACAACCGACTGGCACCAAGATTGCAATTGCGCTTTATAGGCCTGAAAGAATGGCTAACATGGGAAATGTTACACTGAATGATTCAGTAAGGGAATGCACCAAGGTTGACATTCAGACTGAGCAGATAAAAGGGAGCTCCATACCGTGAAGAGATAGATGAGCATTTTAATGGCAAATTTAAAAGGCATGTAACGAAAATAGCGTGATAATATCAGGCGACTTTAACTATCCTAATATAGACTAGGAAAAGCAGTGTTAATGGCATGGAAGGGGAGGAATTTGTGATACGCATGCAGAAGTTAATCCAGTTCAACAGAGAAGCAGTGCTGGATCTGGTTCTGGAAAATGGAGTAGGGAATATGCAGTGTGTTACAGGAGATGATCATCAAACTAACAGCGATCACAGCACAATTTAGAATGATGTAGTTATAGAAAGAGGCAAGAAAATATCAAAGGTAAAAACGCTCAGCTAGGGAAGAGCTAATTCCAGTGATTTAAGAAGGGATCTAGCACAGGTAGATCGGAAAAGATGATTGCCAGATAAAGCAATGACAGAGTATTCAGGGAAGAGGGGATTCAGGCACAAACTGGACATAAGATAAAAAACAAAATACTGCGGATGCTGGAGATCTGAAATAAAAACAAAAAAATGCTGGAAAAACTCAGCAGACCTGACAGCATCTGTGGAGAAGGAAACATAGTTAACGTTTCAAGCCTGTATGGCTCTTCTTCAGAGTTAAGAGAAGTAGAAATGTGATGGAATTTATACTGTTTAACGGGGGTGGAGCAGGTGAAGCTGGATAGGTCAGTGATAGATGGGATTGACAAAGATGTCAAGGGCACAAGACAGAGTGTGTTAATGGTAGCAGTAAGGGCTAAAGAAGGTGCTGATAGCGGCATAAAGATAAGAAAGCAGAATATGTGAATAGTAGAACAAGGATCAGCATTCTGTGAAAGAACAACAGAGAACAAGTAACAGATGGCCCTTTTGGGGGGGTGGGGGAGGGGGCGGTGGTTGGGGAAAAGAGGATAAATCAATGAATAAAAATAAAAATAATAAAAAATAAAAATAAATTTTAAAAAGGGATTAAAAAAGGTGGAGGAGAGAGAGTTCATGGTCCGACGTTGTTGAACTCAATGTTAAGTCCGGAAGGCTGTAAAGTGCCTATTTTCGGAAAATGGAGGTGCTGTTCCTCCAGTTTGCGTTGGGCAAACCGGACATATTCTTTAGGAGGAAAAAGGCAGAGCATCGAAAATTAACGGACCCGGTATGAGAAAAGAAATAAAAGTTAAAATAAAACAGAAAAAGGCTTATGACAAATGTCAGCAGGAAGATTCAATTAATAAGCAAGATTATAGAAAGTACAGGAAGTAGAGAAGTTATGAGATAAGATTAGTAGGAAACATTAAATTGACCTCTAAAACTTAAAAGGCTAAAATTTTATAAACACATGAAGTGTAACTGATTAGCCAGGGAAAGAAAAGAACAGAATGCTGTTAATGTTTCAGATCAATGACCTTTCGTCAGAACAGTTCTGATAAAGGTTACGACCTAAAACATGCACACACACTATCTCTCTCCACAGATGCTACCTAACCTGTTCAGTATTTTCAGCATTTTCTGTTTTTGTTTCAGACTTCCAGCATCTGCAGTATTTTGCTTATAGCTATGGAAAAAATTGGGCCTATTAAGGGCAAAAAAAAAAATCTTCATGTTAAGGTAGAGGACATGGCTAAAATATTAAATGAGGATTTGACATTCTCTTCCTTTGTGAAGACAGATGCAATGAAAGTTACACTAAGAGAGGCCAGGGGAGTTCTGGATTGGATATTAATGGATTGAGGAGATGCACAAAAACACATTAGTATTATTGAAAGTTGGTAAGTCATCTGGTCTGGATGGAATGTGTCTTGGTTGCTGAAAGAAGCAAAGGTGGAAACAGCAGAGCAGTGGTCACAACTTTTCAATTGTCATCGGATGCAGGAGCAATGCCAAAGGATTGGAGGGTTGTTAGTGCTACCCACAATTCAAGAAAGGGGAGAGGGGTAAACCAGAAATCTACAGGCCTGTTCAACCTGACACTAGTGATGTGGAAGTTATTGGAAACCATTGTCAGGGATAAGATAAAATTTAATTTGACACGAACAGTTAAAGGAGGAGAGCCAACGTGGATTTCTTTAAAAGGCAAATCATTTTTGACTAACTTGACTGAATTCTTCTATGAGCTAACACAGAAGGTTGAACAAGGTAGTGAAGCCAATGTTGTATATATAAACTCCCCTGGCCTCTTTTAGTGTAACTTTCATGACATTCTCTTCCTTTGTGAAGGCAAATGCAAGTCCTCGCTTAATATTTTAGCCATGTCCTCTACCTCAACATGAAGATTTTTCTTTTGCCCTTAATAGGCCCAAATTTTTCCCTAGCTATAAGCAAGATACTGCAGATGCTGGAAATCTGAAACAAAAACAGAAAATGCTGAAAATACCAAACAGGTTATGCAGCATCTATGGAGACAAAGAGTGTGTGTAGTAGATAGTGATGAGAATAGTTATAGGCTTTAGGGTACCATAAACAGGATAGCAAAATGGCAGGTGGAGTTCAACGTGGAAGAGTGAGAAGTGATGTATTTTGGGATGACTAATACATAAAGACAGTATACCATGAATGGCACAATTTTGAAAAGTGTAGATGAGCAAAGGGATCTTGACAGTTAGATACAAAAATCCTTAAAGACGGCAGGGCAAGTTGGTAAGGTGATTGAAAAGGCAAATGGGTTACTTGGTTTTAATAAATAGAGGAATAGAATAGAAGAGATATTATGTTAGAGCTTTATAAATCTGCTGGAATTTTGTGGATGATTCTGAGCACCATACTTCAGGAAAGATGTAAAGGTCTTAGAAAGAGCACAGGGGTAGTTTTCAAGGATGAGGAGCCTCAGCTGAGAGGTTAAAAAAGTTCAGACTATTTTCTTTGGAACAGAGATGGTTAGGAGGCGACTGAACAGAGGTTTATGATGATGAGACGTTTTGGTAGAGTAAATAGACAAAACATTATTCTCTCTGGCAAGTGGGTCAATAACTAGAAGTCAAAGATTCAAAAATGGCAAAGAATCTAGTGAGGAGATGAGGAGAAACCATTTCACTACATTGTTGTGATCTGGAACATTGTACGTGAAAAGGTGGTGGAAGCTGATTCAAGAAATAATTCTAAAAGGGAGTGAGACAGCTGCTTGGGGATGAGGAAGTTACGAGGTTACGGACAAAGATGGGGATGTGGGGCCAAGCACAACTGCTCTTTCAAAGAGCTAGTACAGGCATGATGGGCCGAATGGTACCCTCATGTGCTTTCAGTTTCTATGATACTCAGCACTTAGCCATGACATATCTCACTTGATGAATGCTCAATCCAAATAGTGCCTACGTCCAATATTTTATTTCCCATTGTGTGAGGCAGTGTGTGATGAAGCTTTAGATATACAGACAAGAGGGTCCTAGATTTCATTCCTGGCCAACTGCAAATGGAATCAGCCTCTGCAAATGGGTTACGGAGTGGAAAACTCAACCAAGATGCCGATTGCTGGTTCCTACACAGTGACCACTGCTGGAAAGTACACAAGTGGATAGAAATATATTGGGTAGACTAGTCTGTGAAATTCTCTTCAACTCAATAGTATGCCAACACCTACTGCCTAGGTTCACCAAAGCAGACTGATCACTTGACAAAGATATCAAGGGATGGCTGGCAGTGCAGAACAAGAGTCAGTGACTTCTAAAGGAAAATGGTGAGAAAATTTGAAAACAAATAAGGATTAGTAGGTACAATGCTCAGGCGAAGGGACAAGATATAAAAATCTATCTCCCATTGGATACATTACAATTGGCAGAAGCATTTTTAAGAACAATTAAAGGATATTAACTGCAAATCACATTTCTAATCTTTGGAAGGGCTATCCCTGATCATATTCCTGAACACTATAAAGGGAAAATAAGGAAAAATTTAACGCTCAGGTTCCTGGCTACACACATTATCATGAGAAAGTATCTGTACTTACTTAGACATTCTTAAATCTTCTTCCAACAACAGAGTGGTCACAGTATGAAGAAATACCATCTCAGCAAGCAATAGTCACAGCACTGTACCTCCACGATACATTGCTAGGAACTGTCAGGATACCATATTACAGGCAGTCAACCTTACAGCTCTGAAACATTAAAAAAGATACCTTTTAGTACCGAGTACCACTAAGATTGTGTCCCTCAAACCAAGACATTTACCACGTTCAAAGTATTTTATGTAGTGAATGAGTCTGGCAATATATTGAGATATTTTAAGAGAGCGAAGCCTTCCGTAGCGAAACAGAATATTAATGTTTAGACAATGCTATATCTGTAAGCATCACTAACTGGTATCATCTGCATTCTATTTGTTACTTCCCTTTCTATCCCAAGAGGTATATGCACAGCTGTGGAGGATTGCCTTTTTATCATTTTAATATGCAGATACCCCAAGACTACCCACCAAAATGGCTGTCAAAATTCATTTGGTTGAATTTTGATGTAAAACTGTGTGAAAATCGTCACAGGAACTGCAAAATCTGTAAACATCTAAATGAAAAAAAAAATGATCTAATTTTCTAATGATATGCCAGCCCGAGGGCTTAATTGTACCAAGTGGTCAGCTACTATAACCAGCAGATTTCACCAATACCCAATGATATGTAGTGATTTACGACATCTGTGACTACGTGCTGGAATTACAGAATAAGGTTTCCTATGCTACTTTATGGCATTATTTAAAATGTCATAATATCATATATGACTTAGAGAACAGAAAACTTAAACAGGACATCCATATTAATGCATGGGTTAACATCCTCATTTATTTTCCATTCTGCTGTATGATGTACATTGCATCTGCCATACCTTGTCTTCCTTGAATGCACATTAAATGTAGTTAACCCTTGCAACGTGAAGTGGAGGGGAGGCTGAGGAGGGCAGAGGAAGAAAGCCATACATTGCAGTGAGGGACACATTAGATTGACATTCCCTTTCATCCCAGTGAACAGCATGGTGGAAACAGTAGGGAAATATTTCTAAACACATTGGGGCAGCAGGAAAAGAATGAAGACAGTGGCCAGAGGAAGCTTTTCAAGTCACAACAAGGGAGAAGGGACACAGCAGGTTAACTTTTGTTTGGTGTGGGGGGGGGAGAGAGAGAGAGAGAGAGAGAGAGAGAGAGAGAGAACGGGGAGGAAAGAGAGGGGGAGGGGGTCGGGGGCGGGCGCCACAAGAGAAAGGAGCAGAGGACATGAACGAGAAACAGTTTCAAGCTCTCTCTCAACTGGGCAGCGAGGGGAAATCTTCCAACATTCTTTTTACTTAAAAAGGTGCATAAACGGTAAAATAATTACTAAAAGCCACAATTAAAATATTTCTTCTCTATCCCATCAAGAGACTGCAGAGGCTAGGGATGGACTGTTGTTCAAATCATGCATTCAGACTTAGGCCTCTGCCATTGATCAATGACAGACAGAGATGAATGGAAGTTCCAATTGGCTGATTTGATCAACATGCACAAAGAAGGCACATTGAGAAAGTGTGAGGGGGCTTTAACAGAATTAACATGAATCACAGACACGTCATTTGTTGCAGGATTTTTTCCCCCCCGAAGCGTTTCAACCACAATTATAAAAGCACACTACAAAAAGAATTAGATGGAAGTCACTTAAAATAGAGAAAAAAACAACTCCACAAATTGCTGCAGGAATCATTAAATACAGAGAATCAGGCCATGAATGTAACGTGTGTTCTGGGGGGGAAAGAAAACCTTGCATCATGACAGCTCTGCTGCTCCGAAACCTAACACTAACTGTCTGGAATAATTGATTTCAAAAACCGCACTTCATATTTGTCAATGCTCTTAAATTGTAGTAGTGCAATCGTAAAGTGCTAATGGAGTTTAATGTTTTTTTTTAATAAAAGCAAAACCTATGCAAGAGGAGTGCATTTAATATTTCAAAACTCTGATTTGGAAGAATGGCATTTTACTTGTCCACTAACACACAAGCATATCATAGTTCAATTATATCTTTATAGTGGCACAAGTCAGCTTAACACTTAGTGCTAGACCCATCTCAAAATACTCTATTCCAAAAAAAAGGGAGTTTCAATTTGTCACAGGCAAATGTCGATGCCAATGGAATCTAGCTCAGCAGATTCTGATCCAACCCAAAGCTCCAACAGAGCATTTTCACTTATTCTAGTCTGGGACAGCAAAAGATCTATCTTTCCTCATTCACCAGCAAACTTTTTAAAATTCTATCCTTATTCTCAGCATGCAAGTCTTGCTAACTTACGTTACCCGAGTCCCATGCATTATCTTTAACCACTGTGTTGAGGTTTCTCAGCATCTTTCAAAAAAAAAAAGGCAATTCAATCTAAATTAGAATTCTGTGGCTAACCGGTTAAAAATTACAAATGGGACAGGTTTATAGAATTTCCCTTGAACCCGCACTTCCGTTCTTCCTTTTCCTTTGCAAGGCACTGGCTCTTCCTGTATGGCTCCATAAGAACCAGCAGTATTCTGGTACATTGCGCAAGTACAGCTTTAGGTAGTAAGCGCTGATATGCTATTTGTGGACAAAAGCTGAGCTATGGCTATTTTTTCTCCTTTTGAGCTCAGGGACAGTGACATTGCAAAATGCTGCATAGCTCAGCTAATAAAGGAAAATAATTTGATACTGAGCTACACAGACCATATAGTTCCATGTTTGATTCCCATCTACATGCTGCATTAACTCACTGAAATCACCATCTCCTCCTCAGGCTACTATAGGCACCAAGCCCTCTCCAGTACCTCATTCACTATGTTCTGTGTTGCGAGCATCACCAAGCTATTGGTTCATTACTGGAGGAGTGAAGGAGAGGGCTCATCCTATCCTGTTGGGACAAGAACAAGTTAACACTTTCAGCAGGGACGAGCAGGAACCCTGCTGAATTTTCTTTGTTTGATTCAAGAATCCTGAAGCCAATGTAAGCACTTCTAATCAGAGCTCAGCACAGAGTAGGGACTGAACAAGAAACCTTTCTGGTCTGTATGGCTCCTAGGCACATAGTTATGTGTATCAAGATTAGACAGGGCTTCTGCTGCTCCCCAGCTTTGCAAAGAAGGATTTGCATTTGTGAAGAACTTTTCAGGGCCTCAGGGTGTCCAAGAAGAATTTCTGAAGTGTGGTCACCGTAGGGAAACACTTTGGCAAATTTGCATACAGCAAGATTCCATAAATATGAGATAAATTGCCAGTTAATCTGTTTTAGTGATGTTGGTTGAGGGATAAATGTTGACCAGGACATGGGGAGAAAAGCCCTGGTGATTTTTTAAGTGCCATGGGATCTTTTACAAACAACTGAGGGCAGCTAAGGTAAAAGCAAAAAATTGTGAATACTGGAAATCCAAAACAAAAACAGAAACTGAAATACCTGGAAAAACTCAGCAGGTCTGGCAGCATCGGCGGAGGAGAGCACAGTTGACGTTTCGAGTCCTCATGTAGAGTCTGTTGAAGGGTCATGAGGACTCGAAACGTCAACTGTGCTCTCCTCCGCCGATGCTGCCAGACCTGCTGAGTTTTTCGAGGGCAGCTAAGGCTTTGGCAAGGATGTCTGAAGGACTGCACTTTCGACAGTGCAGCATCCTTGCAGTACTTAAGTGTCAGCCTAGGTTATATGCTCAAATTCTAGAATGAGGCTTGAACCCATGACCTTCTGATTCCATGGGGAAAGTACTACAAATGAGCAAGGCTGCCACATCGTAGTACAGGACCGCTGGTATTTTAACTAGGGTTGGTTGTGGCAGCTCTATACAGCTGCTTTAAATATTTTACTTTAGATTCCAGAAGGCTAGCATCAATGAGACAATCCCTAGTGTTTATTAGACCCAGCTGCCTTATGCCAGCAGCCTTCATAAACCAATGTAGAACTAAGTTACAAGTGCTCAGGAGGAACAATTTGTCACTGGAATAATTGAGCCACATTTTTGTAGACACCAGAAGCTGGATCTTGGATGCCAGACTCCTGGAATCGAAATTTAAACAGCAAGAATCACACAGCTCAAAAGAGTACATAATCTCCTGAACTGGGAAGGTTGCTGACAATATTTAGTAGTTTGGTGGAAATGTTTCCTTTTAAAGTAAATTTAATATTGAAGAACAAAATGTTGCCCACTTCTCAGGCAATAACCTAACTGTCACTGTTCACTATAAACAGGCCAATTTTCCACAGCTAATGCCACTCTCTAAAACGCTGCTAGTAATTGGCATGCAAGTGAAATCAGAAATCTCAATGGAAGAAACAGAGCTACACCACCACATTTTACACTTATAATGTGCCTTTAGCACATTCCAAGCTCCTTCAAATGGGATGTGGGCTAATGAAAGTCAGATCAGTATAGAGGGCGAAAAGCTTGATCAAATAAGGCAAGTTTTAAAAGGGACTTAATATTGCAGAGAAGCTTGAGGAGGAAATTCTGAACTGTGGGGCCTTAACCGTTGAAAGTAGTATCCAATTTTGGTTGGTTTGTAGGGCAACAGGAGTTTATAGAAATAGAGGGGAGCAAGAAACGTCTTAAACACAAGGGTAAGAACTTAAAGTACACAACATTGAGTGACCAGGAGCACATGTAGATGAGTTTGAACAGGGATGATGGGTGAGGACAGGATACAGGCAGCAGAGTTTTGGATGAGCTGCAGTTTATAGAAGAAGGTTGGGAGGCTGGCTAAGCAGGCAATCCAAAGTATTACAAGCATTTACAGTGCAGGAACAAGCTTTTTGGCCCACGCCAGTGTTCCACACGAGATTCCTCGCACCCTCCCATGAGATCTTGTGTGTGAAACTGATGACAGATAAGGCATTGGAACAGTCAAGTTCAAAAATGACAAAGGCATTGACAAGAGTTTCAGCAGCAGACGGGCTGAGGTAGAAGCAGAGTTAGCTGATGTCACGGAGATGGAAGTAGACAGTTTTTGTGATAGAGAGGATAGTGGTTGCAAGCTCAAATCATTGTAAAATAGGAAGCTGAGGCTATGAATAGAAAACCCCATTACCCAAATGCTGCCCACCCCCTGCAAATTTTTCAATAAGCTTAGAATCATCAGGGAAAGGTGAAAAACTAAATATCTTTCAATTGGAAAATGCATCATGTGGTACAATACTGCAGCAGACAAGAATGGTCCCAGGACAAGACCTTTCCCTTGTTCAGTTAGTCGATTGCAGCTAGACAGACAATGGAGCACTATCAGCCTCAGTTCTGATGGATGCAACAAAGGGGATTCCTGATTTCCATATAACGGCTCCTGTCGGAAAATACTCGTGTTCATCACACACAAATGACAAATAATAATAGGATTGGACTGAGCTGTGATTTTATCCTTAGAACCATAGAAAAGTTACGGCACAGAGAGAGGCTATTCAGCCCATCGTGTCTGCCAAAAAAAGAGAAAAAAACAGCAACTAGCTTCTCATTTTAATCCCATTTTCCAGCACGTGATCTGTAGCCTTGCAGGTTATAGCACTTCAGGTGCAGATCAGGTACCTTTTAAATAAGTTGAGCGTTTCAGCCTCAACCACCAACTCAGGCAGTGAATTCCAGACTTCCACCAGCCCCTGGGTGAAAAGGTTTTTCCTCATATCCTCTCTGATCCTACCAATCACCATAAATCTTTGGCCCCTGGTGATTGATCACTAAGCTAGGGGAAACAGGTCTTTCCTGTCTATCCTATCTAAGCCCTCAATTTTGTACACCTCAATTAGGTCACCCCTCAGCCTCCTCTGTCCTAAGGAAAACAACCCCAGCCTATCCAATCTTCCTTCATAGCTGCAATTTTTAAGCCTTGGCAACATTCTTGTATATCTCCTTTGTACTCTCTCCAGAGCAATTATGTCCTTCTAATATTGTGGGTGACCAGAAATGCACTCAAAATTCCAGCTGTGGCCTAACCACTGTTTTATACAGTTCCAGCGTTACATCCCTGCTTTTGTATTCAATGCCTCGCCCAATAAAGGAAAGCATTCCATACGCTTTCTTTACCACTTTATCCACCTGTCCTGCCACCTTCAGGGACCTGTGGGCATGCAATCCAAGGTCTCTCACTTCCTCTACCCCGCTCAATTTCCTCCCATTTATTAAGTATTCCCTTGCTTTGTCTGACCTCCCCAGATGCATACCTCACTTTTCCAGATTGAATTCCATCTGCCACTTTTCCACTCATTCAACCAAACCATTAATATCATTCATTATCAACTACACAGCCAATTTTTGTGTCATCCACAAATTTCCCGAACATGTCTCCCACATTTAAGTCCAAATCATTAATACATACAACAAATAGCAAGGGCCCCGACATTGAGCCCTATGGAACACCACTGGAAACCACTATCCATGGATGAATTGTCCATAACACACATGAAGAATGGTCACTTTGGCAAAGGACCACAAGGTTTCCAGTACCCACATTCCCATATCCACAGTGGGTTTCATTATTTTCAGGAAGGATATAATGTGGGAGTTTTTTTTGGGGGGGGGGGAAGGTGGGAGTGGCGATGAGCAAATCTGGGAGCTACAGCCTTACCCCATTTGTACTGGAATGAAATTGGTTGCATCCTAAGTGGCAGAAAGAACAGACATGTCATTACAAGAGCATCCTCCCTCTCCATCCTGGGTTCACCTGCTGAGTGTAAAAAAACTCAACTGGTGTGAAACCAGCATTAGTATCCCAGCAGCCTAGCTATTACCATGGTAACAGAGATACTGTATTTGCAACAACAAAAGCTCCTTTCTCTCTCGTGCTTGAGGGTCATACATGCATTCTAAGCACCACTCAGGAGGTACCACGCTGCGTTTGTAGTTTAAACAGGATAAATTCGGATCTCATCATAATCAGCACCTGTAGCAGAGGAACCAACCTTCCACCGCGGCAAACAGTAGAATCTGGACATAAACTCTAGCACCAAAATGGTGTACCAGTTATAATTCAGGTTTAATGGTTCTAAAAAAAATCGTTATTACTATTCAGCCAAAAGAATGCTCTTAGACGGGGAAAGATTTTGAGTGATCAGTCACAACAGAAGAACCCAGCTGGGGTTCCTGTGGCTGATTACTACTCTGGGACTTGTACTAAAAAGACACATGTAGATGCTGGGTGAAGGCAAGGTCAGGCTTCATTATGAAGGCTCTTATATTCAGATATAAGAGGTGATGGTGTAGTGGTATTGTTGCTGGACTAGTAATCCAGAGACCCAGGCTCTGGAGACCTGGGTTCAAATCCCACAATGGCAGATTGTGGAACTTGAATTCAATAAAAACCTGGAAGACCATGAGGCGGAACTGTACTTGAACACTAATGTGTCGCCCTTACCTGGACCCACAGCAATGTGGTTGACTCTGAAATGCTCTCTCACCCAAAAGAGGTGCCTCACAGACTAGTCAAACGACTAATCTTCCTCACAGAATCATATCTGATCCCAGGCACAGGTTGCGACAGTATGTTGGGGGTGCGGCAAGTTCTGGAGCACAAGTCTTCAGCACTATTGCAGGAATATTCAGTGTCATCAGGCGTTTCTTGATACCACATGGCTGAAGACTGGGGATGCTGCTGATTGCAGCAACTTCAACTAAATGACAAACTGGCTAGACTGGGTCTGTGGCAGGTAGAGAGGAAAAACATACATAAAACGCCTGCCGCAGTCCCACCTTCACATTGAGGACACCCTCCATCATGTTGTGATCTAGCAACTCAAGACCATGAGGCGGAACTGTACTTGAACACAACCTCATGGCAACCTCCACTCTACCATTACCATCAAGCCAGTGATCAACACTGGTTCAGGAGGGCATGCCAGGAACAGGCATACCAAAAAATGAGATGTCAACCTGGTGAAGCTATAACACAGGACTACTTGCGTACAGCATATGCAGTATGATAGACAGTGATAGACAGAGCTAAGCGACCCACAACCAACGGATCAGATCTAAGCTCTGCAATCCTGCCACATCCAGTCATGAATGGTGGTGGACAATTAACTCACTGGAAGAGGCTCGACAAATATCCCCAGCACATCAGTGCAAAATCATTTGCTGCAATCAGCAGCATCCCCAGCATCACTAGTGCCCCAGTCTTCAGCCAATTCGATTCACGCCATATGATATCAAGAAACGCCTGAAGACACTGAATATTCCGGCAATAGTACTGAAGACTTGTGCTCCAGGACTTGCCGCGCCCCTAGCCAAGCTGTTCCATTATATCTACAACACTGGCATCTACCCAGATATGTGAAAAATTGCCCTGGTATGTCCTGCACACAAAAGGCACAACAAGTCCAACCTTGCCAATTACCGCCCCATCAGTCTACTCTCCATCATTAGTAAAGTAATGGAAGAGGTCATCAACAGTGCTATCAAGCGGCACTTGCTTAGCAATAACCTGCTCACTGACGCCCAGTTTGGGTTCTGCCAGGGCCACTCAGCTCCTGACCTCATTACAGCCGTGGTTCAAATAAGGATAAAAGAGCTGAACTTGAGAAGTGAGGTGAGGATGACTGCCCTTGATATCAAGGCTGCATTTGACTAAGTGTGGCATCAAGGAGCTCTAGCAAAACTGGAGTCAATGGGAATCAAGGGGAAAACTCTCTGCTGGTTGGAGTCATACCCAGTACAAAGGAAGATGGTTGTGGTTGTTGAAGGTCAGTCATCTCAGCTCCAGGACATCATTGCAGGAGTTCCTCAGAATAGTGTCCTAGACCCAACCATCTTCAGCTGCTTCTTCAATGACCTTCCTTCCATCATAAGGTCAGAAGTGGGAATGTTTGCTGATGATTGCACAATGTTCAGCATCATTTACGACTCCTCAGATACTGAAGCAGCCCATGTCCAAATGCAGCAAGACTGGACAACATCTAGGCTTGGACTGGCAAGTAGCAAGTAACATTCACACCACACAAGTGTCAGGCAATGACTGTCTCCAACAAGGGAGAATCCAACCATCACTCCTTGAAGTTCAATGACTTTAACATCACTGAATCCCCCACTATCAACATCTTGGGGGTTACCATTGACCAGAAACTGAACTGGACTAGCCATATAAACACTGTGGCTACAAGAGCAGGTCAGAGGCTAGGACTCGTGCGAGGAGTAACTCACCTCCTGATTCTCCAAAGCCTGTCCACAACCTACAAGGGAGAGGTCAGAGGTCAGGAGTGTGATGGAATACTCTCCACTTGCTTGGATGATTGCAGCTCCCACAACACTCAAGAAGCTTGACACCATCCAGGACAAAGCAGCCCACTTGATTGGCACCACATCTACAAACATTCACTTCATTCACACACAGTGGCAGCAGAGTGTACCATCTACAAGATGCACTGCAGGGATTCACCAAGGCTCCTCGAACAGCACCTTCCAAACCCACGACCACAACCATCTAGAAGGACAAGGGCAGCAGATAGATGGGGACACCACCACCTGCAAGCTCCCCTCCAAGTCACTCACCATCCTGACTTGGAAATATATCACCATTCCTTCACTGGTCACTGGATCAAAATCCTGGAACTCCCTTCCTATCAGCACTCTGGATGTACTTACACCACATGGACTGCAGCAGTTAAAGAAGGCAGCTCTCCACTACCTTCTCAAGGGCAACTAGGGATGGGCAATAAGTGCTAGCCCAGCCAGCGAAGCCAACATCCTGTGAATGAATAAAACAAATACTATCCTTCTACCTCTCCTAAGAGCTTGGAGTGAATGCATCAGGTGTCATGATGGCCATGAAGACCAGAAAGTCCCAGGTTTCATCCCCAATCTATGCTCAATTAGCTGATCCCAGCAATTGGGGTGCTAAAATTGGACTCAACACTCCTGAACTAGGAAAGGCAAAAAATATAAATAAAAATCACCTAAGCTTCCCATGCTTTCCACTACTCAGTAACATATTGTGGAAATTGCACTGGGGCTGTGAAGGAAGTTCAGATCAGATTCGGTTACAGTGGCCTATATAATCAAATAGTTTGCTAATGCTCATTCTGAAACTCATATTTAATAACAACTTAATGAAATACTTAAGGCAACCAGCACCCAAGGAATTAAGAGCATAATATATAAAATAGAAATAGATTTTCAGTCCTTCAAGCCTACTCTGTCATTCAATACAATCATGGCTGATCCATCCTCAACCTCAATTCCACTTTCGCACATTATGCCCATAACCCTTGGTATCCAAAAATCTATCAATCTCTGTTGTGAACACATTCAACAACTTAGCACCCACATCTCTCTGGGATAGGGATTTCCAAAGACCACAGGCTCGAGAGTGAAGAAATTTTTCCTCAACTTAGTGCTAAATGCTGATTCCTTAGCCTGAGGCTGTGACTCCAAGTTCTAGACTCCCCACGCAGGGGAAAGAAACTCCCAGCATCTATTTTATCAAACACCTTAAGATTCTGTGTTTCAATGAGATCACCTCCAATAATTCTAAATTTGAGTGAGCACTGGTGCAGTCTACTCAATCTCTCTTTGCAATACAATCCCCTCATCCCCAGAATCAGTTGTATCTAATAAATCTTTCCTTAGGTAAGGAGATCAAAGCTGTACACAGTACTCGAGGTTATGGTCTCACCAAGGTCTCATACATTTGCTGTAAGGCTTCTTCATTCTTAAACTCCAAATCTTCTGTAATAAAGGCTAACATAGCATTTGTTTTCCTAATTGCTTTCTTTACCAGCATGTTAACTTCCTGTGATTTGTGTACAAGGACAACCAGGATCTTCTGAATACTAACATATCCCAATCTCCCTCATAACGTATGGAGTCAGAGCCATACTGAGTGAGCTCACTTGGTAAAATTCAGAACATTTAAAAAGACGCCATGTCCTATAGAAGCTGAGCTGGATATTTGGGAATCAAAGTGAACACCTATGAAAAGTGGCCATTTCAGTGAAACACAGGAGGGTTAGGGCCAATTGTGGTACTATTTTCTGTTATAAGCTGCATGTGCAGGAGAGGAAAGGTAAGCATACAAAATTGGAAAAGAAACAGTTATTTAAAAATACGATGAGCTACATTAATGGAAAACTAGACTTATTGGTTAAAAGCACATAATTCTCAGTGCAGACTGACATACTGAGCTTTCTTAATATTGTATTTTAACAAAATGAAGCCCACTGATATTAATAAGCAGAGATCCACAAAGCCAGGAAAATTGGCAAGATATAATTAGTGAGCTAATCCTGTTCTTACATCCTCCTCTCAATCTGCTGCTTGCTAAAATGGTCACAAATTATGCTGACATGTTCAGGCTGACACCGATACAGCCACACAGCACTGAAATTCCCAAAACTAGCCCCAGTACAGGCTGAATTAGACCCAGATTACATTTTACTCGCACTTTATTTATTACCAAATTTCTTCAAGGAATAACCCCTAGAATGATGCAGTGGGGCAAATTCCTCAGTGCACAATACCCACTGGAGTAACAAACAATTCAAGTGGCAAGCTTATACTTGTGCAGTTGTTCGAAATTCACAACTGAGCGCTTCAGTTCTGGCCCCTGGTCCTTCCCCAAGGTGTACACAGGCCAGCAAGCAGGAAGTTACGGGTTTAGCCTGTTAGAAAGCAGGGAAGGGGCAAGGGGCACTGAGTCCTTACCTCATCCTACAGCAAGACAGAGGAGGATTAAAAAAAACAGGGCATTTCTAGAAACAGGAAATCACTTCTTTCAGTGCAGAAATTAAGCTATAGTTTTGATAGCTTACTATAGTCCCAGTTCTGGCTCAGAGATGAAGACTTAGACACTAGCTCCATCTCTTAAAATACTCCAAACATTCACAGGATTCAAAATCCAGTGCTATATCTATATTGCATTTTCCAAAATGGAAAACTTAAGAGAAGAATTTGTCTAAAAATGGTATATCTTTCAAATTTATTTTTAAAAGTCAATCATCCTAAACAGAGGATAAATCATGGCAAAAAGCAGGATATGTGAAAGTGGATCAAAAAAAGCTTGTGTTTTTTTCAGTCCAAAAGTGGGATTACATGAAGAAAACCCTAGCAAAAATTATTTGAATATAAACAGAAATATGCAGCAAGTGCACTTTCTGAGGCTATTCAGAGTTTGGTGAGAAAGCCACTTGCTGGCTCCGATTTGCAAAATTCAGCACTACTGTTTCTCAATGGATACGCAATACGCATCAACGTCATCCATTCACAAATAACACCACCGTGTATTGCCAAAGACCTCTGCTTATGCTGCAAAACACCAAGTTCCACACACAAACATTTCTCTAGAATACAGCCAGTGATCACATATTAACAAGTCTTACTACAGTATATGCATCACCAAGCAAAATTGTGCAATCTGATAGCTGATCCGCGAATGGCAGCAATCTGTGGAATCTGGCACTGACCCATCTGACTGGCATGCTCGCCTGAACAGAAGTAAATCCCTAGCTTTAAGGCTGTGCCCTCACTGGGGACATTTTGCCATACCTCAGCCAGATTATGACAGCACTCTGCTTTCTCTAAACACTCGAGTGGAGAAGGGCGAGGAAGAGATATAGCAGAAGCAGTCTCACAGAAACACAGTTCCTGCCCATTGATCACACAGCAGCCACAGGGAAATCTGAAGACCAGAGCCTTCCAGTCTCTGTGCGGAGTAAAGTGACCTGAGCCAAGGCAGCAACTATAATTAACACATGGCCACTGGAATCAGGGACAGGAAACATCAACCATTTGAGGATTAGCTGTGATGCTTGCTATAGTTCAACAGCCTCTTGAAACTCACCAAGGTTCACAGGTGAGGAAGGGCCATTTGGGTAATTCAATAGCTGCTGACCCTGGACTCCAACATGAGTCAGTGACTTCATGAGCAGGGGTGTGCAAGGCGGTGGGGGGGCGCGGGAACAGTGACAATTTTTTTTTAATGGTAATTTGGGCACTTTGGAGGGAACGTCCATGATGATACTGGGAAATTCTGACGAAATCTTAAAACCACACCAGAAAACACATCTCCAGATTTGAGAACGTATACCAGAAATCCTTATTTATACTATGACCATAAGTTCTTACCTGCCTGGCTTGGAACACGGTAGGGAAGAACTGTACATAGGATGTGATGAGTGGTGTGCCACAACTTTTACAATTTATATAAATGACTTGGATGAAGGGACCGAAGGAATGGCTGCTAAATTTGCTGATGATACAAAGATAGGTAGGAAAGGAAATTGTGAAGAGGATGTGAGGAGACCACAAAATGACACACATAGGTTAAGTGAGTGGGCAAAGATCTGGCAAATAGAGTATAATGTGGGCAAATGTGAAATCATTCATTTTGGCAGGAAGAATAAAAATGAAGCTTATTATCAAAATGGTGAGAGATTGAGGAGCTCTGAGATTCAGAGGAATCTGGGTGTCCTATTGCATGAATCACAAAAGGTTAGTATGCAGGTATAGCAGATAATTAGGAAAGCTAATAGAATATTAACATTCATTGCGAAGGGGAATTGATTACAAAAGTAGGGAGGTTTTGCTTCAGTTGTACAGGGCATTGGTTAGAGCACATCTCAAGTAGTGTACACAGTACTGGTCTCCTTATCTAAAGAAAGATATAAATGTGTCAGCAGCAGTTCAGAGAAGGTTCACTAGACCAATACCAGGAATGGGTGGGTTGTCTTATGAGGAAAGGCTGGACAGGTTAGGCTCGTATCCACTGGAATTTAGAAGAGTAAGAGGTGATGTAATTGAAATCTTTAAGATCCTGAGACGTCTTGACAGGGTGGATGTGGAGAGGGTGTTTCCTCTTGCAGGAGAACCTAGAACTAGGGGTCGCTCATTTAAGACAGATGAGGAGAAATGTTTTCTCTGAGGGTTGAGAATCTTTGGAATTCTCTTCATCAAAAGGCAGTGGGAGCAGAGTCTTTGAATATTTTTAAGGCAGAGTTACATAGATTCATGATTAACAAGGTGATGAAAGGTTATCAGAGGTGAGCAGCAATGTGAGGTTGAGGTAACATTCAGATCAACCATGATCTTATTAAATGGCAGAGCAGGCTCGAGGGGCCTACTCCTGCTCCTAATACATATGTTCATATATACGTAGAAATATTCTCAAGATAACAAACCAATATTCTCCGACAGTGTAAAGAAATACATGTCCTGGAGTGCCATTTCAGACAGGGTTTGCAACACAAGATTCACACAAGGGTAAACAAACAGCTGAGAATCACCAACTAATTTTAGCTGTAAATGAGGAAACAAAGTCAGCAGATAGGTGAAGCAGGTAATCCAACACCACATGGGGAATAAAATGACTGAGGGCAGCCCAGGGAAAGAGAATAGCATTCAGTTAAGGTCATGAAGGTGATTCTTACTGAACTGAAACTATGAACAGCGTTTAATGTTCTCAGGCAGCCTGTAACTTCCAACTAAACACATTACTCATGTCGCCTTCCCTGGAACTTGCTATCTAAATACGTATTAATGTGCTTGACAAAACCTAGGGTTGGACAGCATCTAGATCATTGTGTTTTTCCTATGGAATGGGTCATATGCAATTAGTGTTCCCTTGGAAAAAATGACAATGAAATATAAGGCAAAGCTAGAAAAATGGCATTTTTGACAAAGTCTTAACAAAATGATATGCCTAATTTATACCAAATTTTCAAAAGATATACTACATTAATATAGGCGAGCTTCAGATCAAAACATTTTTTTCAAAGCAAACATTTATAGGTGCAACACACCCAATCTAATAAAGATGCAGTTCCTGTGTAAAACCACTTATGACATTAGACATGCAACACAGCTAGGGGGAAGATGTGAATACTGATCAACAGCAGAGCTTGCATGGAAGATGGATTATCTACTAAATCTCCACACTAATCAGAATTAAGAGGCAGAATTTTATCAGGGTAGAGTGACCTAGTGTTGAAGCACTGTAACCCAAGAAATGTGAGTATTGCTGAATTTTTAAAAGATTTAAATGTAAGTTTTTATTACATATACTGCTCAGGGTGGAGTTCATCCGCAAACGTATTAATACTGGAGACGTATGTTTTAAGATAATATATCAACAGTAAAGTCCATTGAACCAAAAAAGGCTGATTTCATATAAATACAGTTAACACCAATGTATAACAAAGCTGACATTGTTAATCCACCAACATACAAAATTACAAAACCAGGGAGAGACTCTCAACAGCTTGCTCCTTCATAGTAATCAACTGTATATTCACAGAAAATTAGGGTCAACAGAAGGACAAGAATTTCCAAAAGTTCATGCAACTAAAAATACAGTAACAAGAGAGACCGTCTCTCAGTCTGTGGCAGGGGAATACAAACATATTCACAATGTGTTTTCTTTCTGGAACATGACACCAGCCTATACATTCCATGGAGGTAGCTGGCTCCTTTCTGCAGAACCAGCCTCCAGAAAACTTTCATTTCAGTAATAATGCTTTTGAAACCTAAAAGAAAGAATTGCATTTATGTAGCGCCTTTCACAAACTCAAGTTGTCCCCAAAGTGCTTTACAGTCAATGAATGAAATGCTAAGAAGCATTATGACAGATAAAAGTGAAATGCCAGTAATGCAATAACAGGGCAATAAATCAGTTCAAAATATTAGCACCAAAGACCAATATCACAGCTTTTTCTACTGGGAAATACTATTATGCCAAGGCTGCTAAATTATTAACGAAGCAGGAATCCTGTAGATGTGCATTCAGCGATACCAGCTGGAAATGTGTATGTGATAGGCTGTGATGTCCCACTCATGACATGCACAGTCAATGCTCACAGCTGAAGAATGGTATGATGGTTGAGGTACTGGAGAGTACCTAGCACCCACTGAACCATCCAACAAGCCCTCAGGAGAGGAGGAATGGTAAAAACAACTTGATGTATTAAACCAGGAGGAAAGGGAGAGGTACAAGATCACAGAATTACAAAGAAAGTGCAGCACAGAAACAGATCATTCAGCCCCACACAAGTCAATTGCCAGCTCATGTCTGGCCAACATTATGAAAATAAAACACAAACATATAAACAGTGGTGCTGCAAGATAAAAATCAAGAGTAAATGGGAAGATATAAATAACTGGACATATTAGTCCAGACAGCTGGATTACAGGGAAAAGTGGTGTTTAGAAACTTTGTAAAATCAGCCTGTGCAATACATTCCCCAATGGTTTAGCAGATAAATGGCCACATGATGTCATGCTGTAGTCATACAAAGGCCCAGCACTGACTTAGCTGATTTCAACTAGTGCAACTATAAGGAAATTTAATGTAGTAATTTTGGAGTTACTGCCCTCAGCGAAATGGGCTAAATATTACCAAGGATTGTCACTCCTGGAGCATGCCCATGTGGAAACCAGTTGCAGGAAAAATCAGCTGCCAACACTCAGGAGTTGAACAAGAGAGCTGTCAGCATCTATGAACCATATCCCAGCACAATTCACTGTCTTTAAGATAAAAGGTAAAGTGAAAAATACGTTCACATTCATTCTGTTTTAATCTTAACATGCTGAATGCCAAAACTTGTCAAATTCCTCGGTCTATAAACTTTATCTGAACTTTGCACTACAATTTATATTGTATCACTGTCAAACGTCAGAAATATGTAAACAGTTTTCCAATGCCTGAAAATATATAAACATGCCCTAAATCAGTGTCAGTTTTCAATGCAGCTTCATAATAAGTACTGTATGCCATTTCCCTAGCTTATGCCAGATATAATTTTGAAGATTAATTAGATCATGAAGAGGGAGGGGGCAGAGGACAAGGTTGGGGGGGGGGGCGAAAAATGGACAAGGAGGAAAGATCCCAAATTTTTCAAGCATGACGTGAAAAAGAGTAAAAAATAATCCAGACAATTTTCCCTCCTCCCCTTGGTGCTGACAAATGGGGTGTGGCATCAGTGAGGCTGGTTACCCTCCTGTACCTTGCACAAGTGACAGATATTCGATAGCCCAGATCACTGGTATAAGGGAGGGAAATCACAGCTAAACCAAATTGATCCTTGTCCGTATGCTTTCAAGCAGGGTTCCCTGGGGGGGGGGGGTAACTGAATCCAATTTGCCTCCTTGGAAGGAAGAGGGTGGGGATGGGGACGAAGAAGACGGTTTGGATTAAAGCCAATTTTGGCAGCATTATTGACAGCAGTAGTGTAAAAATCATTTACACATTTTTGCTAAAGAAGTGTCCATTTTGTAAAAAAAATCTATTTATTTGAATGCAAGTTGACAGTTTAACCGTTGCATAATTTTTCCAGTATTTAACTGCAGATTATTTCTTGATAACCCACAACAGAGGGGTCACAAATCTAATGGCTGTACTCAGTTAACAATAATATGGAGCACACCATCAGTTTCTGCGGGGCAGAGAATCACCTCTATCCCAAAAAGAACAGAGACCCGAAATATAAACAGAAAATTCTGGTTTAGCAGTATCGGAAAGGATAAATACTTTAACTGGTTTGCCGTGGTTTTTGGACATATTCTGTCTTTATTTCAGATATTAAGCTTTTGCAGATTTTTCCCATCCTTTGATCTCAACAGGTATCTGGAAGTGATTTCAAGGTTAAAATCTAATCTTAGGGGCCCATGTGACTGTTATAAACCACTCGATCTTTGCTCTTGAGATTTCAGATATGAACAGAGTGCTTCAGGTAGATAACAGCCATGTAATCATTTCCAAATATCCATCATTCTCCTTAAAAATTATTTCCAAACGGATTTTTTATTCAAAAACTGTTTCAATGCCCTAAAATCCTGATTTTGCTCCATAGAATTAATGCTGATCTTTGTTGCCAGGGTAAATACACTGATCAATTTTGTTTGGAAAACACACACACACCTACTACACATCACCTGATAACACACTAAAGTCCATTGTCAAGTATACAACAGCAATGAACTCCATCCATGGTTACAAATTAAGGGCACTTCCTCATGATGCACCCCAAACAATAAGAATAATCCCACTTCATTACACTATAGAACTGCTTTTGCAAGTGGCTGTCTACACTCAGTTTTGGGTTCTTGCTTCATCTATATAGCAAGGTGGTTTCAACAAAAGCAGTTAGAGAAGCTGCTTAATAAACACAGCCAACATCAATCTCAAGTTCCCGAGAACTTGCCGATGCTCTCGGTTTTGTGTACTCTTACATCTTGAACCTTCTTTCTTTTTCTCGGCCAGTATCACATCATTGTATCGAAGAACCAAAGAGCTGTCGAGTGCTTCAAATATCATTCCAACTGTTGTTTTAACACACTCGTAATTCAGCAGGTTACCGCTCACTCAGCCAGACAGAAAAGATAATGAGCCCATTGTGAATTCTATGTACCAAAAAAAAGTGGGTCTCATTTTAATCTTTTCCTAAAATTGTACATACAGTGGAAAAATGTAAACCAACGCTGATTAAGTCATATAATTTTAACTTTGACTAGGGTATGCCACATCACAGCTATCCTGTGAAGAAGTTCTACACACCAGGGAGTGCAGGATTTTCTTTTACTCATTCCTCGAGAACTAAATCTCTTGATAAGAAAAAGCTGTTCTGGTTATAAACAAGTGTGATTGTTTTTTCTCTTTCCCCCAGCTGCAGCACACCCCCCAGTGATCTAAGGTGACCTTGCACCCTTTTGTCCTGTGGACTGCCCCATTAATCAGCCATTTAACGATGGATAGTCACACAACAAAAGCCCCAGAATGTGTTAATAGCCTATTCATGAAAGGTGAGAATAAGCTGACGTGCCATCTTACTTCAATAGCACATATGGTTACGACTACAGGATTTTCCTAATGTGTTGCCTGTCAGCTATCCAAACAATTCAAAAATAATAATTAGTGCATTGGATTTTGCATGCTTGTCAATTTAAAGAACTTTTTTTTGAATGTGTAAGTAAGTACTATATAACACTCCCTCAGGAGGCATCATCATCTGTAACTATATCAAATAGTAGGTTTAGCATTCTCCTAATCCTGCAAGTTTCTGCTGACTCCATTCCGTCTCTTAGCCAGAATGATACTCATCACGTCATTGAGCATACCACTTGCTGCCACTGTTTCATCAGCCTGCCCAGATTCAAAATGGCAACCCCAGGCAGGGATAATGCATTCACTTCATTTACACTTAAGAGTATTTTTACGTTCCACTGATGATCAAGTAACATCAATCCTTTAAGATGGAAAAGGGTACTGGAAAACATTGATGCACGTCAAGTTAAACAGAAGATAACCTAACCAAAATTACTCTCAAGCTAAAGTGACAATATCTGGACGATTCAAGTTTGCTCAGACACATATCAGCATCAGTGATTTCTGACAAGCTGCAGCTGAAAATGGAATGTTTTGTTCCACAATGTCTACACATCAAAATGCTGCAAACGCAGAGAATGCCAGAATACATGGCATGTCACCCCTAGTTGCAAAGACATAGTAGTTCTGGAGTTTCACAGATTGGCACAGGCTAGAAATTATTTCTTAAAAATTTAGTTTACTACTTCTATTGCCTGCCATCAGATTATCTTAAACACAAAACTAATAGAGTCAGATACCCAAACTTAGAACAATTACACAATAGCAGGAATTGTTCCCCACAGTTTTGCTGAAGGAAAAACAAGACACGATAAGGGTTGACGGGGTGTTTATCAGCTTTTACCTCCACTTATTTGCCATTCAACACATTACAAAATATTGGCACAAATAACTTGGACCTGCATAAATCTGAGATATCAGAGAAAATCAAGCCAGTTTCACTCAAAAAAAGTTGGCAATTTAAAAAAAGGGGACACCAGCATCAAAATTTCAAACCCAGAAACAAGAGGGAACCACCTCGGGATCGATTTCCTTAGGAATACCCCAAATTACCTTCTGATGTTACATTTGAGCTGATCTCTACTATTATAGAGTAACCCACAGTTACGCTGGAGATTTTACCCTGATATAAGTTTTCAAGCCTCTAATGTAAACCCGTGGATTAACCTACACCAGTGTAAAACTAGCGTAAAAACTGATCTCTTTGAAGCTCGATTCTTTACCGTGAGCAGAGAAGCAGCTGCATAAATGGCTTACAGATACAAATCACTGTTTTCCTGATTTTTTTCTTTCTACCATGCAGGGATTTAAATGCTGCTGCCGTTTTAAGCTAGCATTACTACCCTGCTTTGTGCTAGTGTAAGCAGGGTGTATCAGTTTATTCTGGGCGATACCTTAAGAAATTTAAAAAGGGAGCAGCTGCTGATTCCAGTATAAACAGGGTATGTGCAAAAAGAAATGCACTTATGTTTAAGCCAGTTATTTTTTTTTTTAAACTCGTCCTGGTAGAAGACAATGGCCAACTTTAGCAATTCAACAGTGGAGGTAAAAAGACCGTGAAAGCTGGAAATCCGAAATAATAAGAGGCAGCACAGGGAATAGGAAACATGAGGGGGATGGGGGGACTGCAAAAGAGAGAGAAAGACAATGAGTATCAGTTTCAGATGGGATCCTTAGCCTGTATCTTCATCATTTTCAATTTACAATTTTATTAATCCAATCTCTGAGACAATGAATTGTACTTTTGGAATGTGTGTTTTTCTCTGATCTGGTGCTACTCTTTCTATACACCTAAGTATGCAACAAAAAAAAAAATTCTTTGTTTTAAAGAAGCACTCCCAGACCATGACTCTATCCTCAAGTATTGCCTGAAAAACACAACCCCATCCACAAGTTTATTTCCCTTATCTTCCACTGTGTTTCCCACCACCTTGGTCTGCTATTTTACTGCACACAGAAAACAGCAGGGGATGGGGTGAGGCCGGTTGGGGGTGGGGGGGGCAAAAAAGCTAATCAAATGAAATGTCGCATTTTAGCTTCTATCTCAGTGCTGCAAGAGGAAGGCAGGCCTCAATTGGAAAGACAAGCATCGTGCGATTTTTCTTTCAATTTGCTTTTCTTTTACAAACAAAGAAAAAGATACTTCACGATGAGGTTATACCCTGACATCTCTTCAAATCTGCAATTAACAGCCATGTCAAATTCTCATTTGCATCCAGTGACAATCACCATTTTTGTGGAAAAACACTTCTTTCTCTTTCTGTAGATCTCGCTGTGTAATAACTCCAGTCTATTCATGCCACGAGTAAGCTAATTAAGTTGTTGCTGATTGCTTGAATTTTCGCAGTAAGTATACTGTACATTCCCTTTCTATTTCCTTTCCCATATGTTCTCCTTCCTTAAAGGCAGAGCTCACTGGGGTGCAGTTCCACAAGCACACACAACCCGCTGGTATTTCATCCAACTCATCCTTCTTCATATACAACTTTGGTTATTGAGTGCTACCAAGCTATTCAACTGTGGATGACATCACAGCCAAGCAACCCTTTGTCCAAACACAGACTATTCCAACAGGAGTCACTAGATAGCGGTGAGGGATTATTGGTTAATTTCCCCCTCCACACAACTCAGAGAAGCTGGGATCAACTATAACACCCACACGATAATTCTTTCCCAGTGTATCATGCCAAAATTTTACTGACTCTATGTACTGATGTGTCATAAGATTAAAAAATTTATAAAGTAAATTTGAACAAAGCATTAACACTTTAGCTCCTCCAGTAGCTTAACTGAGTTTACCAAAGAAAGCAAAATGACCAGGAAACTTCCGACCGCCTTTCAGATCAGCTAGGCCTTGCTGCAACATTCTGCCTGAGTCAGGAGATTCAGGAGGGGGGGGATGCTCAAGCTTCATTCCAGAAACATGATCTAGCCCAATAATTCAGTATAATATCGAGGGAGTGTTGCATTGTTAGAAGTGCCATCTTTCAGGTGAGCTGCCTGTTCATTATACATAAAGGACCCCACGGCACTCTCCTTGCCAACATTTTTATCCTCAATCCTTCTAAAAAAACAGATTAGTTATTTATCTCATTGCTGAAGTTGCTGTGAGCAAACTGGCTGCCATATTTACCTAGATTCTTGAATACACTTCAGGAACAATTCACCGACAATAAATAATTTTGGCACATCCTGCGGTCATGAACAGTACGATGTAAGTGCCAGTGCTCCCTTCTTCCATTATAAAGAATACATCACCAACTGATTTCATGTGCATCTCTCCCACCACTGCACATTTTCAGTATGAAGATATCAATGATGTGACTGCTAATACATAGCTTTATTCTTCCTTGGAAAAACTCAGCAGGTCTGGCAGCATCTGCAGTTAACATTTCAAGTCTGAATGACCCTTCAACAGAACTAAGTCAACTGTGCTCCTCTCCGCAGATGCTGTCACCTGCTGAGTTTTTCCAGGTATTTTTGTTTCTGTTTTGGATTTCCAGCATCCGCAGTTTTTTGCTTTTATTTTATTCTTCCTTGACCTCTATACTGCCATCAACATAATTGACCATTTTCCCCAGCTTCATTACAACTTATCAGTGATGAACCTGTAAGGCATTACCTTCCCTAACCTCATTCTGACCCATCCCAGTACGGTCAGTTAATCTCTGTTAATGGCTCCTCTGCTTATGCTCAGTTACTTCCAGTGTGAGACATGCCTCTATCCTAGTCACCCATCTACTTCTTCCCAACATGTTCTCCATTGATAACAGCATTTCTAAACATAGGGGCCCAGATTCTTTATCTACATGGATGACATTCAACCCCATTTGTCTGTTTTGCCCTCAATTCCATGACCACTAACATGCTGTCCAATTGCTTGTTTGGTATCAAGTACTTGATGAACCAAAACTTTTGCCAACTCCAACATTAGTAAGATCACAGCTGTTGTGTTTGACTTAAGTAAATCCTCCATGGCCACGTTCCAATATTCAAAATCTAATATCCCCATGTTCCAGTGAGCACCTCCATATCTCTGACCATTGTTTTCTTTTTTTATCCCCTTTGTCTCCACATTCTTCAATATCATCCTCAAAATATACCTCTGTTCCTTTCTGCCTAGTTAGTGTCCAATGCTGCCCTGTGAACTGCTTTAGGATGTCTAGATTTATGAAAGACATTGTATTGAAATAAACGATCATCAACTACAACAAAAACAAAAAAATAGCTGGAAAATCTCAGCAGGTCTGACCGCATCTGTGGAGAGGAAGACGGAGTTAACGTTTCGAGTCCATATGACTCTTCTTTGGAAGTGTTAACTCTGTCTTTCTCTCCACAGACGCGGTCAGACCTGCTGAGTTTTTCCAGCTATTTTTGTTTTTGCTTCAGATTTCCAGCATCCGCAGTATTTTGCATTTATCCTATTGTCAACTACATAAATGCATTAGCATTTGCTCAGAAAGGATCTAGACAGTGGATAGCAGGGAACTGTTCCCATTGCCAGAAGGGTCGAGAGCCTGAGGACACAGATTTAAGGTGATTAGCAAAAGGACCAAAGGTGACATGAGGGAAAACTTTGATGCACGGTGAGTGGTTAGGATCTGGAATGTGCTGCCTAAAAGAGCGCTAGAGACAAATTCAATCAGAACTTTCAGAAGGGAGTTGGATAAGCACCTGAAGGGAAAATATTTGCAGAGCTATGGAGAAAGGGCCAGGGAGCAAGACTAGCTAAACTGTTCTCGCAGAGAGCCGGCAAGAGCTCAACTGGCCGAATGGCCTCCTTCTATGCTGTAACCATTCTAGGATTCTCTTTGCAAATGTATACAAATGAAGTAGATATTATCTTCGAGGTGAAAGTCACTGCCAAATTACTTAGAAGTGAAACAAGTTACTGCTGGATACAAAGTGCAAAACAAGATGATTTTCTTTTACACCCTGCCTCAATCCTGTTCCAAAAAGCCCCGAGGATAAATGTGTTATCCAGTGTGATAGAGAACAATATATGATAGCTCTACGTTTGAATTCTAGATCTATGCTGAGTTGGCTGATCTAAAAGAGGTGGAAGAGACCGTTACAACTGGGCTAGCTATTATAGGAGCTGAAGGTGCTGAAGCTAACTACATAAACCTTGTCCACAGGCATTGCAGTCACTATCCAATCATCCCAGCTGGAATGTGCACAGGTGGGCATCAGACATTTGGCTGAGATGCCTCTGAATATTATTGGCCTGCGAACATTCGCTTTCTCAAGAATGCCCACTTAGCTGAAGTTTCAGAGCACTGCTCTGAGAACTGAACTGAATCACAGCATGAGTCAGACCTCCAATGAAAGGGGAAGGAAAGACACGAAAACATTCAAAACATAAGAGTTTTCAGCTTTGTAATAGGGGACCGCTTGATCATCACATTTCCTCTGGCTCATTTTGCACAACATTCATTGAGTCAGTACATATGCTTCACATGCACAGTTGCTTGATAAGATCCCATGTTTTAACAATGCAGTGAGAGTTGAATTAACAGTGACACAATGTGTAATTTATTGACCATTCACCAGTAGGAACATCAGAAAACTCTCACTATCCATCCACTGTTAAAGAAGAACTTGCTGAAGACTGGACATCAAAACAAGAATAATATCTTACAATTACAGAAAAGCCTATCAACATGTTTAACAGAGAAATAGCTGGGAACAAACATCTTGCTGCAATTTAAAATCCAAAAAGGAACAGGCATTTGCAACTTGCAACAGAAGATATATACCGACTCTTAATCCACAGATTGTATAAAGACAAAAATCATACAGGCCAGAGGACATCAGATTTGATTCCCAATCACTTCTGAATTAGCTGATCTAACCTTGGTACTAAAAAAGGCCTGGTGCCCAGACAGAAAGTATTCCAGAGTTCATCAGCTCTGATTACTATCTAGTGAGCCTTGCTGAAAGTGTGTATGACAAAGTTGGGGGGTGGGGGTTGGAAAACTGGGCTCAGCAACACCTTTCTTTGGTGATATTGACTATATCGGGTCATACCTGAAGACTGGCCACTTGCGTAAGGTACCAGCAACTACAGAGTTAACTATGGACTAGCGCGAGCCCACTCGATGGTGGAGTGCAAGCAAAAGAGAAAAGAAAATCAGCTGGAATGTCTCACAGAAACACTGTACCACACCATCTTACTGTGATAGCATGTCAGTCCGCTGAGCTTCACCCAATCTCAGCTGGACAGTCAATAAGGTTAGGAGCTTATCTATAGGAAGGGGAAGAAGTCAAAGACTTGTATTGATAAAGCATCTTTAATGTAGAAAACGTCTCAAAGCTCTTTACAGAGATGTAATCAAAGATTGACAGCAGGTTAAAGGAGTTACACTTCAAAAGTACTTAATTGGCTGTAAAGCACCTTGAGATGTCTCATGGTCATGAAAGGAGCTATATAAAGGTAAGTTATTTGTTTATTAGGTGGGGCAACCAAACACTTGGTCGGAGATGGGTTTTAAGGAGGATTTTTAATGAGGAGAGGAAGGTGGAGAGATTTATGATGTGAATTCCAGAATGTAGCGTCTAGACATGGTCACCATGGATGTGAAGGAGGGAGGGAACATACAAAAAGTCAAAAGTTAGAGCAGAGAGTTTTGCAGGAGCTGGGTGTGCTGGGGACAGTGGCTGTAGGACTGGAGAAAGTTACAGACTTAGAATGGGTAAGAAAACAGAGATTTAAGGTTGAGAATCTTAAAATTAAGATTTTGAGCAACCAGAATTCAATATAAGTAACAAGGACAGGGATAACTGGTGAGCAGGATCCAATATATACACTTAATTGTCTCAAAGTACTTCGCATACAATGAATTAATTACCTTGAAGTGCACAGACTAATGTAGGCAAACACGTCAGCCACTTTTCACAGCAAGGATATAAATGATCAGTTAATCGGTTTTTAGTGTCACTAGTTGAGGGATGAATATTGGCCAGATCACTGGAAGAATTTTCTTCTTTGATGAGTGGCATGGGATCTTTAACATCCACCTGAAACACTAGAACAGATGAGATCTCATTTTAGCATCTCATCTGAAGGACAGTGCCTTTGCCATTATAGCAGTATTGTATTGCACTGAGATGTCAACTTAAATTATGCATTCAGGTCAGAGTGGACTAGAATCACAAACTTCTGACTTAGAGGGGAGAGTGTTACCAACTTTGCCAAGCTTTCACACATACCGTCAGTCTGAAACTGGCCACAGGCACAGAGCTGGCAGGAGACGGCCAACGATCTTTGAAAGGTTTCTTTCACCTTTGTCAGCTAAATTTTCTCCTTTTACTGCTCTCCTGTTAGAGCAATTGGCTTCCTGCTGGCGTAAGGTTCGACAGGCACCAGGATGTTCCAGAACCTCACCCACAAAGTGCTCCATTCTTTACACATGAACATCGATATTAAGCATTTGTAAGCTGCTCAAGTGGTGGAGTGGCAAAGAGGCGAGGTGGAGAAAAGGTAAGACAATCACAGCTGAACTCAATTCTGCCCACACCCTACATCTGCATTCAAGCGCTTTCAAATTTTACTGTTAACGTTAAGTCGTGTGCCAAAAATGAGCTGCTTTCCTTTAGACTTGACTGGCACCTTGGTGATAATACCTAATCATGCGCAACTTAAAAATTTCAAAAGCAAAGCATGATTTAGAACAAAATTTAATTTAAAAAAGTTCAGGATTAAGATATTCAGATTTCAAGTTAAAAGCCCAAAAGGATTCGCTGGAGCAATCAGGAGCCTTGGGTGATTTTTCCATACCTAACACCAGTACGGAGACTAATTGCTATGTTCCTCCCACTATGTTCAGCCAACTCACCACTGATCAAACCTGGGATCAGTTGCTCACTAAACTAAGGCACTTATTGAAATGTGTATTTAACACAGAATCCTAACAAGAGTTTACTGGAACATATGTAATGTCCTCATACAATAACTGGTGCTGCCAAAGAAAATCAATTCAAGATGAGAACAGTGTTTTTGTAATTTTTTAAAAAGAATCACTTGCATAGAAATTTATAGAATACCCAATCTTCTCAAGCAACAGTATCTTTACATGTACAAAAAGGGCTGAAGATAGTGGGAACTAAGAGATTTTCGTTAGATTGAGTAAAAGGAATACAGAAATTAGAGGAGATATGAAGAATGGAAGTTTGATTGAGATGTACAAAATTGTGAGGGAAGGGCCTATTTACTTTAGCAGAGAGGTCAGGGACTAGGGGCATAGATTTAAAGTGATTGGTAGAAGGATGGGGGCAAGATTAGGAAAATTTTTTTTTCCTCGAGTGTGGGAGAGTCTGGAACTCTCTGCCTGCAAGGTAGTAGAGGCAAAACCCCTCATCTCATTTAAAAGGTGTTTGGATATGCACCTCAAGTGCCGTAACCTGCAGGGCTACGGACCAAATACTGGCAAGTGGGATTTGGCTGGGTGGTTTGTTTTTTGGCTGGCACAGACATGATGGGCCAAGTGGCCTCTTTCTGTGCCATAAACTTTTCTATGATCCTATGGACTGTGATATCTTGCAATGCATTTCAATCAAGTGAAACTTTTTTATACTTTGAAATGAACACTCAAATACACTCTCATCATGAAAGGTAAATTTGCCTATGGATACCAGCCATTTAGAAATTCCACAACATGACACAATTCATGACATGGTGATCTGCGATCTGTGCAGTTTTTTTACACTTTGCACCTACATATCAGAATTACTTCAGGGCTATTTGCAGAATTTGCACTTTTGATAGAATGTACCAGCTGTTTATAAACACCACGAAGATAATCTGGCAAATTGCAGAATAATGCCGTTTACTAAAACAATATATGTGGTCTAATTACGCCATAGCTGACCTCCAAACCTGAAATTGCAAACTGACCTCCAAATCCGAGATTGTAAGCGCCTGTTTTCATCAGAAGGGATCACACGCCCCCCTCTCCAAAAATACTCAAAAATTTCCCAGGTCTACCCTTTCAGGACACAAAAATCCACAGCTGTCAACCATAACAGATAAAAGTTTCACAGGGATGGCACAATCGCATCCTCCATCGCTCAGAGACAATGTAGTGGAGATACTGTGGGGGATATAATCCACGACTTCACACATCAAATACTCTTTTGTACACTGTTAAGTCTGCCAATGACGCGGTATTTCTACCAATACACACATACACACACGTTCCCAAAAATAAAAATCCTTTCTGAACTGCCCATTCTGATGTGATGTGTTCGACTTGACACAGATAAGAATCACTTAAAAAGGCTGCATTTAAAAAACACAAATTCGCCTTCTAATCCGCGCTTTATGGCAACGGCAGCAACAACAAACCACCCGCCCCCCCCCGCCCGCCGCCAACCAAAAAAAGAACTAACCACGAAACACACGGCGGAGGAGTTACAGTGACTCTTACTCCAGAGAGCCAAGACTTTTTATCTAATCCACCTAAACTGGATGCGGCCCAGCAACACCCCGAGAGAGAGAGAGAGAGAGAGGCGCTTCTGCTTACATTCATGACAGACAGAAGGGGCTCGGATGCAGCATAAAAATCAGGATTTCCTACTGGGCAGAGTTAAAGTCCAGAAATATATGCCTGTTTATTTATACCAAGAGGATTAATGACGTTCCCCCCTGGCATCATAATCACCGACATGTCATCAAACTGTTTAAAAAATTTAATCATGTGGCAACCACGAGAGAGAGAGAGAGAGAGAGAGAGAGAAATAAAAGATAAATCACACCCTTGGACTGACAAAGGGGGGGAAGAGAGAGAGGAGAGGGAAAGGAGCTAAAAATGACATGTATATGGGGCAAGAATCTTTCTAAGGACTTGTGGAGAGAAAGAAAGAAAATCCCAGGAGAGGAGAGAGAGAGAGAGAGAGAAAAGGATTTCCCAACGTGCTGGGATGTTCCAAACACTTGTTATGAAGATAAAGGTTTGGATCAGTCAGTCACACAAATGCTTGTAAGGCGGGGGGGGGGGGGGGGGGGGGGGGAATCTTTTTTTTCCCCCTTAAAATAAAAGTTCAGGCAATTATATATATATTTTTGCGTGTGTGACTGAAAGAAGAGGAAGAGAGAGAGAGAAAAGTACAGAGGGGCTGGCGAATGCCGGGGTGATTTTTTTTTTTTTGGTTCCTTCTTCCCTCCTTTCTTCCATTTGATCATTGAAAATAAAAATAATGATGAATAAATAATTAGAGGGAGTGAGGAGGAGGAGGGGGAGGAGGAGGAGGAGGAGGGGGGGGGGGGGATTTAATGTGTTGTTATTGTTGTTGTGGAGACCTCGAGTCCAACACATTGACTCACGGCCTGCGCCACCTTCTCCACTGAAACAATATTCATATTATATTTATTATTATTTCTCTCTCTCTCTCTCTCTCTCTGTGTGAGGGGGGATTTTATATTTTTTTTTGCGTGAGGTTTCGTTTTTTTTTTCGCAGATTTTTTTTTTTAAAAAAAAAGAAAACACACACAACTCACCGCGAAAACGCCGCCGGCGGCCGTCGTCGACCTCCTCCCCCGACATCTTCCTTCCCCCAGACGGAATAACAAGTGGGAAAGGCGAGAGGAAGCGCCGCCTGGGCAGAGCCGGCACCATCGGCGCGTTTTTTTTTAACCTCCAAAATAAGATTTGAAAATCCTCATAAAGAACAATAGAGCGCTTGGACAGGAAGTCACTGGGTGGCGCCATTGCTGCTATGACGCCGCGGGGTCAGGGGTCAGGGGCGGGGGAGGGGGGGGGCGGGGCGGGGCCGCCGGGCGGGCGGGAGGAGGGGAGGGGCGTGGCCGCCAGGCTCGGCGGGTGGGGTGGGTTGGGGTGGGGCGTGGCCTCCAGGCTCTGGGGGGGTGGGCGGGGCCGCCAGGCTCTGGGGGCGGGGCCGCCAGTCTTGGGGGGGGGGGGGGGGCGTGGTCGCCACCATCGCCCCACCCCCCCCCCCCCCCCATCCCCCTCCCCCAACACACACACTCACATTGTCCCTGCGCCATGTGGCTTTGGCCCATCTCTCACCCACCAGCCCCACCCCCAACCCCACCCCCACCCCCACTCACTCCATGCCGCACACCGTGTTCAAGTCCCAGTCCCTGGGGCTTGACCCCACCCCCCCCCCCCCACCCCCACTCGCCCCCCCCCCCCCCCCCCCCCCCTCTCCCCCTCACTCTGTGTCAGGCACTGTGTTCAAATCCCACCCCCCTGGGCTTCACCCCCCTCACCCCTGCTCACTCTGTGCCAGACTCGCCACAGTCAAGCCCCTTTTCCCAGTTGGACTGTCTCCCCCCCCCACCCTCCCCCCCCTCCGGCCCCTCTCACCCACTCACTCCATACCACGCACCGTGTTCAAGTCCCTTTCTCTGGGGCTTACCTCCCTTCACCCCCACCCGCCCCCCCCTCTCTCACTCACTCTGTGCTAAGCACCATGTTCAAGTCCCACTCCCTGGGGCTTGACTCCCTTCACCCCCACCTGCCCCCTCCCACCCACTCACTCCCTGCCATGCACCGCGTTCAAAAACCACGCCCCAGGGCTTGTCTCCCCTTCACCCCCTCTTACTCAGTCACTCCGTTCCATGCACCGCGTTTAAGCCCCTTTCCCCGGGACTTGAACCCTCCCCTCCCCCACCTCACTCATTCACCCTGTGCCACATTCCACATTCAAGACCCACCCCCCAGGACTCGACTCCCCCTCACCCCTCTTGCTCACTCACTCCGTGCTATGCACCACGTTCAAACCTCTTTCCCTGGTGCAGTGCTGCGGGTGCTCTGCGCTGTTGGGTGTACTGTTTCCTGCATGAGACATCTTTTTAATTGACAAGGGAGTTGAGGGTTACAGTGAGACGGGGTGGAGGGAGCTGGCAGACAGGAAAGTGGAGTTGAGGCCACAATCAGATCAGCCATGATCTTATCATATGCTCTTCTCCCTTCACAATGGGCATGGGTGGTCGGGTTGAAGTGGGGTTTAGCAAGGAAGTTATGTTAAATCCGTTTAAAACATTCGTTCAGCCTCAACTAGAGTATTGAGCCCAGTTCTGGGCATCACACTTTAGTAAGGGTGTGAAGGCATTAGAGAGGGTGCAGAAAAGAGTCACGACAGATAGGCCGAATAGTCTCCAGTGCTGTAACCACTCTCTTGTCGAATGGCGGAACAGGCTCAAGGGGCCAAATGGCCTACTCCTGCTCCTAATTCTACGTGATCTTGTGTGTAAACCCGTCGGCCTGCTTGGTTGAATGTAAAATAACCCGTGGCACTATTTTGAAGAAGAGCAAGTGTCTTGGCCAATATTTATCCCACAATCGACATCACAAAAACAGATTATCTGGTCGTTATCACATTGCTGTTTGTGGGAGCTTGCTGTGTGCATACTGTACTGAATCCCCACATTTCCTACAACAGTGACGACACTTCAAAAAATATTTCATTGGCTGTAAAATGTGTTGAGACGTCCGTAGTCATTAAAAGTGCTATATAAATGCAAGAATGTTTTCTTTTCCCTTTTGGTTTCCCTTTTAGAGAAACACACGGACTCAGAGTAAGTTTGTGCTATGCCAGCCTTATAGATGGGGCAATTGGTCGTGGGGTGGGGGGGGGAGGGGGGAGCTTAGTCTAAAATATACAGGGTGATTTGGATCACAGTTTTCTAGATAGCGTGGGGATCCGATAGGGTGGATTGCGACTTACCCTGATTGCGTGTCTAGGACCAAGGTGGAGGAGGGCATAATCTAAAACGTGGAGCCTTTCAGGATAAGTGGTGATTTGATCAAAGTTTTCAAGATATTAAAATTTTGATCAAAGTTTTCAAGATATTAAAGGGAACTGATTAAGGTAGATTGGGAGTTCCATTGGTTAAGGAGTCTAGTTCCAATTGGGGTGAAGGCATTGCTTAAAACCTAGCTTAAATCAAATATTTCAAAATATTAAGGGGAACCGATAAGATAGATTGGGAGTCCTACTGGTTGATGAGTCTAGCACTGAGAGGGAGGCATAGTTTAAAACTTAGAGCCTTTCATTATCATATTGCTGTTTGTGGGAGTTTGCTGTGTACAAAAGGGCTACCACATTTTCCTACATAACAATAGTGACAACAATGCAAAAGTACCTCACTGTCTGCAAAGCACTTAGGAAAGTCCTGACATTGTGAAAGGTACTTTTATGTTAGTTTTCCTTTTAACCCTCCAAAATTATCTGAGGATTCTCCAGAAAGTAAACGATTTATCATTTTCTAGACACCAGCTGCAAGCAAATCAAGGGAAAGAAAGAAAAGCATCTTCAAATAGTATGATTCCCCCCTCCCCATGCTTTTTTCTTTGAACACTTCTTTATTAGTTAAAAAATATTGGAGTTCATAGAATGATACAATTCAGAAGGAGGCCATTCATTCCATCCTGCCTGTGCTGGCTTGTTAAAAGCAATATTCAATTAATTAATACCCTCACCCCAACTGCTCCCGCTCTTTGCTTGTCAGTCTATTTTTAGCATGTTTAGGATGACTATTGTGTAGAATGTCAGCTGTGTCTCAGTTGGTAGCACTCTTGTCTGAGTCACAGGTTTGTGTGTTCAGGACCCACTCCAGGACTTAAGCACAAATATCGAAGATGACATTTCAGTGCAGTATTGAGGAAGAGCTGCGCTGTTAGCGGTGCCATCTTTCAGGTAAGATGTTAAACTGAGGCCCTCCTTGGGCAGGTGTAAAAGATCCTGTGGCCATTATTCCGAAGAAGAGCACAGGAGTTATCCCTGGTGTCCTGGCCAATACTTATATCTCAATCAACCTCACAAAAACTGGTTATCTGGTCATTATCATGTTACTGTTTGTGGGATTTTGTTGTCATTGCAACAGAGACTACATTTCAAAATGTACGATATTTCAATGCCTGTAAATGCTTTGAGAAATCCGGTGATCATGAAAAGCATGGTACAAATGCAAGTCTTTCTTTCTTTTCCACACAATTTTCCTCTCCAAATATTTGTCCAATCTGCTTCTACCACCCTTTCAAGCATTGCGTTCCAGATCATAAGAACTCTCTGCATGATTTTTTCCCTTATGTCGCCTCTGGTTCATTTGCCAAAGATGCGGAAAAAATGTTGTTTGACTGGGTTGGGTAGTTGGAGGTGACAAAGCCTCCAGGGACATGACCGAATATGGTTAGCACCTTAACACACAGCAAAATGCCCTTTTGTAATAAAATCATAAGGAGACATTGGATTTGCTCCAGTGACATCAAACGAAAAATGGCCCCTTATTAAGATGGGCATAACTAATAAAAATTCAAAACCATAACACAAAAGGAAGCTTGTAAAATTAAATATTATCTCCTATGTCCGGTACACATTCCAATCCCTCTGTGTTGCTGCACCTCCTTTTTACGTTTTGAAGAGATGGGGAAACAATCAGTTTTTTTTTACGGTGGGCAATAAACACTGCTCTACAGAAAACATGAAAAATGTCACCTGTTTAAATGAGCTTGTGTTGAGTTTCTCACTTCAGAAAAAAAGACATTCATTTTTATAGTACACTGTAACCTCTCCAGTCTGGAAATCTATCGTTAGAAAACACCAATTGTCCAGAAGCTTTTAGAGCAGACCCAAGTAAGTCACGGCATCACTTTATTACATACTTTGAGAGCGGATACGTGGAAAATACCCTATTTGGATAATTGAATCAATTTTTGTTGCTGTTTACCTGAAACTTAAAACAGTGTTTTCCAGTTCACATACTTGTGGTTAGGCGTTCTGGATTCTACGACGCAGGAAATTCCAAAATCCAGAAATGACTTGGTCCCAAACATTTGGGATTGGAGAGGTTACAGTGTAGTACATCTTACACCCTGGGGATGTTCTAAAAAGTTTCACAGCCAATTAGTTACCCTTAGATCATTGCTGCATAGTCGAAGGCAGGAGCCAATTGTGCATAAACAGGTCCGAAAGACAGCAATGAGATAAATAAGCAGTTCTTCTGTTTTGGCGATGATGTAGGCTGAGGGATAAATGTTGATCGGAAGAACTCCCATACGTGTGTGGAATCAGTCACATCGCAAACAGGGCATCAGCTTAAATTTAACATCTCATCCCAAAAGAGAATCTTATATCACAAAATGAAGCTCTGCACTTAAATGTCAGGGGGAATAGCGTGCTCAAACCTCTAAGAGTGAAACTTAAACCCAGAACCATGTGACTCAGAACGCCACCACTTAACCAAACAGACACCCCTTGAGCAGCACTTCAGTCATGCAACAGACACCAAAGTATCTTAAGTCTGGAGTACAGTCTTGATAGCTGCTAACCTGGCCTGTCCCTTTTAAGACCACTGCTTGAATATTTCCTATGGGCAAATGATCTACATAGGTAAATGTGTTATTTCCTGATATCAACTGCAAGGTATCTAAATTTTTGCAGCTTTTTTGACTGCAGGTTAAAAGAGGCAATTATAAAACATTCAGCTTTCTTATATTAAACGTGTTTTAAATCTGTGACCATAGTGTAATGACTGGAATTTAATGGATGCAGAATTTTATATATATCTATATAGATATAATTGTCCAGTTACATTGCAAACTCATTTAACAAAGTTTATTTTTGGAACAAGAGTGATATGCATTAAAAATGTTGCTTAAAAATATCTGCCATTCCTAGCAAATGTGTTTTGGATAGTTTGCTTGTCCCTTGCTTTGTTAGATACACATCTGAAACAAAATCCGTCCCCTTCCACTCCACCAATTCCACCACCCACCCACCGCACCCCCCCCACCACCACCCCCCCCCGGCCCCCAGACCCTTCCTCCCCCCCCCAATTTTCTCCACTTTCTGGAAAGTTCTATCATACCGTACAGTTGTCAAAATTGTCAGTCCCCATCATAGTACATTGCCCAAGAGGCCAATCCTCATGAGATAGCCTTGAGTGAATTTTAACAGGCTACTTTATAGAAAGGTAAAAGTTAACAGAACAGAATGAGGCCATTCAGCCCATTGTGCCTTTGCCAGCTCTTTGGAAGAATCCAGTCTCACTCCCTCGCTCTTTCCCCACAACCCAGCAAAGGTTTTCCTTTCCAAGAATACATCCAATTCCCTTTTGAAAGTTATTATTAAGTCTGCTTCCAGCATCCATTAAGGTAAGGCATTCCACATCAAGAAAACATTTTAAAAATCCCAATTTACCTCTGCTTCTTTTACCACAAAGTCAAGCCTAACCCTGTCCTTGTCAAATGTCCCCACAATTGGATTTTCCAACAGGATAGCAATATAGAACAGGAACCCTGAACAATATAATGAGGTCCGTGTACTGACGCCAGCCTTTGATCACTACTGCCACACAACTCAGATCAGCAGTTGCAACTTGATTTAGCAATTGGTTTTTCCAAGTCTGTAAACTCAACCGAGAGGCTGCACATTTACCAATTAAGCCACTGGGAGAGCAGATTTTTGAGTGAGAGTGGTCATAAACTCTACTCAACAATAAAGCTGTTTTCTGTAGTGACTACAGTACTACTGTTAACAGCTGTAAAGACTTTATGGCATTTAGAAAGAGCTTCAAAACATACTTCACCCAGCAGGTGTAATAGGAAAATAAACGTGTACAATGCAAATCTCATCCGAAAAATATGATCCACTTTGATGTACATTACTTGTAAAAGTAAACACTTCCACATGTTCAGTCTTTCTTACCCTTAAAAATTCCCCTCTGTTGACAGATCTTTGTGTCTTAGAACAATAAAATGGAAAAAAAATGCGACAATTGGCAATAATTTAAAGAAATTGCCAGATTAAAGTGAAATAAATCAGGTTTTAAATATGTCAACATGTAGTATTTGAGAAGCAAAATAAGGAGAATCCACTGACATTGTCACTCTTTACATTCATGAACTGACACTGAAATAGCAATATTTTGCATATTGCTCAAGCTAATTTTCTCCATTCATCAGTTGCTGATTTTTGGGTGATTCTCAAGAACCTGGCATAAGATTAAAGATACTTTTGCAGCTGGTAACTCCACAGGCTGTCTTGTCAGCTGCACAAGGCATCTAGTGTAGAAAAAGAGAGGGAGAGCGAGAGACTTAATTTGTCACTACCTGATGGTAGCATGAGGTGGGTCCACTCCTGGTTTCTATTGGTGATTGTCAACATCAGACAAAAAAAATTGCTGTTGTTTCAATTCATTAGTTACCCATTACAGGCACAATACTTGCGAATGGCCAACTATGCTGTAAGATTGCATACCAGATATTGCTAATAAATTGTGCTGACTTCTTGAGAAGGGAAGCAGTAACTGTCTTGAATCACTAAGGAGTAAACTTCACTATGATTAGAATATGGTGAAGTATAAAAGTAGAGAAGTCTACAACTGCACAGGGCTTTGGTGAGACCACACCTAGAGTATCGTATACCAATTTAGACTCCCTACTTAAGAAGGGATATACTTGCATTGGAAGCAGTTCAGAGAAGATTGACTAGGCTGATTCCAGGTATGAAGGGGTTGTCTTATGAGGAAAGGTTGAGCAGATTGAGCCTATGTTCACTGGAGTTTAGAAGAATGAGGTGCTTTTATTGAAACATAAAAGATTCTGAGGAGACATGATAGGGCAAGATGCTGAATGTTTCTCCTTGTGGGGAATCTGGAACTAGGGGGCACAGTTTGAAAATAAGGGATCTCCCATTTAAAACTGAAATGAGGGGAATTTTTTTTTATGATTGCTGTCTTTGTAATTCTCTTCCACAGAGAGCAGAAGCTTGGTCATAGAATACATGCAAAGCAGACTTAGACAAGGGAGTTGAGGGTTATGTAAGCAGGCTTGTGGAATTGTGATCACAATCTGACCAGCCATGATCCTTGTGAATGGTGGAGCAGGCTTGAGGGACCAAATGGCCTACTCCTGATTCTATTTCTTATATTATGATAGACAGGGCAAAACAGTCATTCATTGGATCTGAGCATCATATATGCTACCACTACTGTAATATGAGGATTCTATGAGTGTGGAATAGAGCATCATATACCTCTGTAACTGTCACAAGTGGTGTAGTATCTTTTACTGCTAATGAAGCAGATTGAATGAGTCACTTTTGTTAGCCCATGTCTTAGAAGGATATTCAGATATTCATTTATGTAACGTATCAATTGAGCAGCAATATACGTACAAAGAATATGAGGATAGTGAATAAAGGTCCTGAGATAATGGGGAACTGAGGCACCTAGGGTCTCAGGATCCTTCCCCACTCATACTGAAGTAGCTAATCTGAGCCAGGGCACTGGGTGAAACACCACAACTGTCATTAGCACTCCTTGACTAGGGAGGGGGAAAGAGAAATTAACCAAGTCTTGATTACTACCCAGTGATCCCAGTTGCAAAGTACATCACGTGTGGCCATCTGATTAGGGAAAGCCTATTTCAGTAATCTCCTCCAGACCTACAACCTCTGGGAGCCCTGCCTTACTCCAATTCAAACCTCTTGTGCATTGCTCACCTCCTTTGACCTACCATTGCCATGGCTTCAGCGGTTTAGTTCAACTCCCTCCTTAAACCTTTCCTCCTCCTTTAAATTCTTGAAATCTACCTCTCTGCTCACGCTTTGGGTCACCTATCCTATTTGTTGGTTAGATATTGTTGACTTATGCTCTTGTGAAGTGTCGAGATATTTTACTATATTAAAGTATATATAAAAAATGCAGATTATTGATTCAGCTTAGATGTGATGCTCTTCACTGCTGAATAACCATGACAACATTCCATCTAAGGTGGCACTTGCCATAGGAGAAGTAGGCTCAAGCCTGCAATATCATGGCTGATCGGGTTGTGGTCTCAACTCCTGTCTGTCATCCAAAACTCTCAACTTCCTTGTCTATCAAATATATGTCTAACTCTGCCTTGAATAAATTCAATGACACAGCCTCCACTGCTTTCTGGGAAGAGAATTCCACATAGTAACAACCCTCAGGGGAAAGAAATTCTCATCTCCATCTTAAGAGGAGACCTCCTATTCTTAAACCATGTCCCCTATTTGCTATACCTGCAGACTACCCTTTTGAGATTCATGCACAAGGTCACCCAGATCCCTCTGTACCACCAAGATCTACAATCTCGCTCCATTTAAATAGTATATTGCTTTGCCAACGTCATACACCATCTGCCAATTTTTTTTTGTCCACTCTTAACCTGTCTCTATCCCTTTGGAGACTCGCTACCTCCTCTTGACAACTTACTTTCCTATCTTGGAGTTATCAGCAAATTTAACTACCATACATTCACTCCTATCATCTAAATCATTGATGTAGATTGTAAATAGTTGAGGCCCCAGCATTGATCGCTGTGGCACTCCACTATTTACAGCTTACCAACCCAAGAAAGACTCATTTATCCCTACTCTCTCCCTACACTGAAGAATGTCCATGTGTTACTGGAGGGTTAGAAATGCCTCTTCCTTATCCCAAAAATAGAATCAATATAAGAACAGGAATGAAAGTTGAAGTGGGGCAAAAAGGATAGTAAAACATCACAGACCAGACTAAACTTCAGACATGCAACAGAACTGGCTTCTCCACACATCGTAGACAATGTGAACGTTTCCAGCATTTTATTTTTGTATTAAATTTCCAGCATAGTCACAGTTTTTGTTTTGTTTTCTGCAGACAGGTTGCTTGGCTTGTCTTATTTGTTCAGTTAAATAAATTTCATCATTACTGCTCAGCAGACCACGTGGGAAACAATATCACATCATAAATCCAACAGTTCCGTTCCAGCAATCCGCAGCATCAAAATGAGGAGGAAAGCTTTAGGTTAGACACACTGTAAATATAACATTTTTGAAAGGGCTTCAGAACATCAACACCTCCCAAGATTGACATAGTTAGTAAGTCACTTCAAGGTTTGCTCTTGTGGTTTATGACATTATCTCAACCTCAGGCAGTAGGGAAGTGGTGTGGCCCATCAATGAATTATTTTTTCCACAAACAGATAAAAACCATCAACTGCTATACAGAAATGCAACATGCTATATAACACAGTCTGGGATAGCTTTGAACAAGGGAGTACAGAGAGCTGTAATGTACTTTGGAATTAAGGCATACAAAGACTCAGTGCAGTATGAATCAGATTTCCTCTGTTCCCCACTGTACTGGTATTATACTGGTATAAATTGTAATCACCTACAAGAGAAAAAGTTCAGTCACTCAACAAGCAAAAAGATAACCCATCAAATTCTTTTAATCATTTTTAAAAACATTTTCATTAGACTGTTTCAGCAGTGGATACAAATGTACAAAGACTTAACAGCCAAAATTCAGAAACGCACACAGCACCAGCAGTTCTTGCTGGTACCTCAGACAAGGGACCATTCATGTGTAAATCTACTGAGCAAACCACAGCAGGCTGTTTGGTCACATGGACCATTACAGTTAGATCTTGCCCTCTCCAGAAGGCCACATGCAAGTTCTCCATTGGGAGTCAATCGACTGATCAAAAATGGGAATACTAGCTGTACATTGTTTTAAACTCCCTCCCAGCCTGGCAGCACTGAGACTAAATGTGCCAGTGCTTTTGATTCAGCTTAGATTTTAACACTAACCAAGCTTTGAGTGACTAACACTGCCAAGCTATAAAGCTCACTAAGTGCATTTACCTATTAAACCATCATAACAAAGGAGTTACAAAGACCAATGCAACCTTTCAGTTCTAATCTAAAGCAATGCAATTTATTTTCATTGAGCTGGTTGTCTGTGCAGTCGCACAGGAAGACATTAAAGGTTATTTTAACAAAACAGAAAATGCAGGCAAACACACGAGCCAGGCAGCATCTGTGGAGAGAGAAAGAGTAAATATTTCAGTTTGATGACCTTTCATCAGAATATTTCTCTCTCTACAGATGCTGCCTAACCTGCTGAGAACGTCTAGCATTTTCAGTTATCATCTCAGATTTCCAGCGTTGCTTTTGTTTAAGGGTTATATTGCTGTCAGGAGCAAGAGACCTTTCCACTCTTTGCATCTTCCTCTGCTGCTTATGACTTCAATATTACACACTGTCTTCAACCAATCACTCATGTGACTTACAAATTGGTCACTGGATATGCGTGAGGACAGATAGGGCTGTACTCCCTGAAAATCTTCCCTGTATCCTTGTGAACAACTGGCTTCCACTCTTTCACAGTGGTATGGCTGAAATTGCGAAAGCTGTGGATGCAAACTTGAGTCAGCAGAATTCATCACATCAGGACTCTGCCTATTTTTAATTGAATGATCCTGGCCCCAAAACGCTGCAGTTATACAAGGGAGTACACACAAGCCTTGTTTGGGGGAGATTTAAAATTAATTACAGGGAAATTTTGCAGGTCAGTTTAGAACACCACCACCCAAATGTTGAGCAGCCACTATCAGCAGAGATGGAAACCATCTTTCTTTACTCCACATTCCACTCTTTTTAAACAGGAAGTATTGTGTAACATTTTTGTAGCACCTTGAGTGAATCCAAAGACATTCCATATTGAAAATGTGATCTTACTGTGATTCAATCTAGTAAGAATCAGCTTCACATTTTTAAAAATGAAACAAAACATAGAAAGTATGAAGTCCATATGTGGCTTAACGCAGATTTTCTACATCAAAGCAGACTATCTAATTCCGGATACTGGGGCCTGTTGTTGTTTCCGAATTTTATTGAACAGTTCCATATACTGAATAGCCGTGTCTGTCGGTGTATAAACCCCATCATGTTTTGATGAGAACACAGAAGGAGTTCCTGGTGTATGACTTCCCATGAAACTCTGCATGAATTCCATCATGAGATTCCAACAGTCATTGGATACAATGCAAGGGCAGTATTCCACCTAGAATTATGAAAAACACAGTATTTACTCTTTTATAAAAGATCCTATTTAACTGCAAATTATATCTACAGTATGCATCCTTGATCCTGGTCAGGTCCTCAGCAGAATGCGCCAAGTGGAGATCAAAGAACACATTTCCCAGTGAAAGAAGGGCAAAAAGAATACATCAGTGACATTAACCTAGCTCCCTCCTCAAACAGATGGATCAGGAGTTATTGAACTACTTTGTTTTTACATCACCCAGTCGCCTTGTAGTTTTCTTGATAATGTTGTAATTACCAAAAAGGATCAATCGATTTTTCACTACCCCCACACCCCACCCCCCGCCCCAGGATTTCAGGCCATTACTTGGTAACTATGCACGTGCATCATGCAGCTGTTTCTCACTGCGTTTGCAATGCCAAACCCAACTTCAAAAAACAAAACAAACTTCACAAATCAGCTGTCTCAGAATCATTCATGTAAATGGACCATGTGATTTTTAGACCATTTAACTGTCACCCAAAATAAAGGGAACCCCAAAATTCAGAGCGTCCTCAATAGAAGCCGAATATCACTTAAAAAGTATACTGAATTTTTGCTGGATGCAGACAGCCGCTTTCCCATTTGCCACAAGTAGCAATTCATCTTTGCTCGTCGATGGGTGGCATCAACATAGATCACACCTTCAACCACATGGGTCATACAGAGATACAGAATAAAATTCTATGGGGGAGGCACTGAGATTGCACCCAACATGGAGTATTTTAGCAAGTATACGCTTTGTGAAAACAGTATTAAGCAATCGCTATTTACTTCAAGCATTTTATTTGTTCCTTTAAAGTTCTTCACTCAGAAAACACATTGCTTTATTGTCAACAAAAAAATCTCCTAATTGTTTATTGCTGCATTAATCCGTCTTTTTTTGTTTTAACCACTGAATTCAGGATAAAATACCATATTGTACCTGAGATCATCCAAAACGCTGCAGCCTATACCTTAACTCACACCAAGCCTGTTCCCCTATCACCCTGTACTCGCTGATCTACACTGCTTGACTAGGAGCCAAAGTCTTGATTTTAAAATTCTGATCCTTGTTTTCAAATCCCTCCGTGGCCTCACTCCTCCCTATCTATGCAATCTCCTCTAGCCCCACAAGCTTCTGAGATATTTGAACTCCTTTAATTCTGGCCTCTTATGCATCCCCAATTTTAAATGCTCAATCATTGGTGGCTGTGTCTTCATTTGACTAAGCCTTAGGCTCTGGAATACCTGCCTTAAATCTCTCCAACTCTCTTTCCCTCTTTAAAACACTCCTTAAAACGTCCCCCTCTTTGACCAAGCTTTTGATCATGTGACGTAATATCCCTTTATATGGCTCGGTGTCATATTTTGTTTTATAATGCTCCCGTGAAATGCTTTGGAACATTCTAATACATTAAAGGTGCTATATAAATATAAATTGTTCTTATTATGTGGCATGTGGTCCCAGGATACTTCACAAAGTTCAGGGTCAAGAAATTATGGAGAAAATCTAGGGAAGGTGGCCCAAGGAGAAACATTTTTAAAAAAGGCTTTGTGATAATGACTAGATAATCTGTTTTTGTGATGTTGATTGAAGGATAACTGCCCTGCTCTTTGTTGAAATGGTGCAATGGGATCTTTTACATCCACCTGAGGGGGTAGACGGGGCCGTGGTTTAACATCATATCTGAAACACAGCACCTTTGACAGTGCAGCACCCCCTCGGTACTGTACTGGAGTGTCGGCCTTGACTTTTGTGCACAAATTCTGACCATAAGTCTCCAATCTATGCTCTTCCCTTCTTATAACTGCACAACCACCTTTGATAAAATAGAATGCATCAATCTTTCACCATGCTTAATTGGGCCCTTTCACAGATTAGAAACCAAAAGTTACTGAGCAAATTAAGTGTAGTAAGACAGTTACAATCATAATTGGAACACATTGCAGTACAGAGTAAGCTAAACAGCAACGTAAGTAAGGCAGGCAGTCCATCATTGTTCCTTTGTAGTCAAACAAGTAATGATAGAAAATGTTGGAAACACTCTCCATGGGTCAGGCAGCATCTGTGAAGAGAGGAAGGTCAGACTAACGTTACCCTGCCTTTCCCTCTTCACAGATGCTGCTTAGCTGTGTTTCCCATTCATAATGACATATGGAAAAAAACAACTCCAGGAAGAAATCAATGGGTAAATTTACTAGCACTCGCAGCTGCACTACTTTGTAGAATTATTTCTGTATCATTTCTTAAAAAAAAAGACTTCATAAAGTCCTATGGGCTCCCAATGGATAAAAGTCTAATGTTTTATTAGACTGAAACAGGAAGAGTTACAAGGCTGCTCGCTGTTCTGAATGAGCCAGTCCCAACTGGATTACTGGCGGAGGGTAATCGACCTCAGGGGCTTTAGACCTGGAAGGGTCAAACACAAAAGAAAAAGCACACCAGGGTTCTCACTTCTGACCGCATCCTGGGAAAATCACAAATGCTGGATGAAGGCAGGACTGTACTCAGTCATGATTGCACCCACAAGCAGGCTGTGTCGGTTCACAGATTAAAAATGGATACCTGGACAAGCTATTGGTGGGGCTGGTGATCTTCACTGGCAAATAGCCAGAGAGGGAGAGAAAACCTGGGATGAGGAGGAAGTTACGAAGGCAGAGCTCGAGACTTTTGGCTTGGAGATCACAGTTCAAGATTAAATTCCCATCTGTGGTTCACCAGCCAGGTTTCCCCTAGAGATTAGGACTTGCCAGACCAGGCAGGGGGTGGGGGTAAAGAGAGAGGAGCTGCGCATTGCTTGGCATTTGTTTTCACATCACAACTTTCGTTACTGTCAACCTACTGAACATGGAAAAATAAAAATGGGCATTGTAGGTGAGCAAATGGAGCAATTTTCTTCTTTACTAGCACAGAAGTGAAAATTTAAAATAAATGTTTCGATATATAACCCTGTAGAAACAATGCCAGAAAAATATAAAAAGTTATGAAGAGCAAGGAGCTACAGCTGAAATCAAGGCAAATAGTGAACGTACCTCAACAGATATGCCACGTACACTGGGTCCCATTGTGACTGTCCCAACCTTTACTAGGAAGTCACCGTACAGGTAGCGAGGTCCCCGGCTCTCTATCTTGCTGCTTTTTGCATTCTGGAAAAACCCCTTCAGTTTGATCATTAGCGTGTCAAAGTTTGAGTCTGCCACCAAGTAGGGGCCATTTTCGAAAAGAGCAAAGCAGCTGAGAGGGTATTCCGTGTTGTGCATAATATACATGAACTTTGCAGCCTGCCCTGATGAAAAGTAGGATGGATATCATTAGAATTAATGAGCACAAGGCTGATGAAGAGATTTGAGCCCTCGTTATACTTCCAGCCCCACAAGAGGTCACACTCAGTTCAGGCTGGGTGCTGCTGCTGTTTAACAAAGATGCAGTAAATTACTCACCCAACACACACACGCAGCATCTAGAGTTCTCACTTCACTCAGCAGGAGATTTACATCAGTTATTAATTGAGCTGCTTCCTCTTTTGAAAGCACTCACTCATTCATGCTAGCTTAAAATTCCATGGGCATTGATCACCTGCTGGTATTTCACCCCAGTAGCCATTCCTCATGTGTGTATTTCGATGGTAAGAGCTAGTAGGCTATTCAACCATGCAAGTTATCAGATCCATTTTCACGATTCCATCCTCACTCTGCACGCACAATTCCAATAGGAGTCAATGGACAGCAAACGAAAACCAGAATTCCAGCTGATTGCGCCCCCTCCCTAACCCAGGAACATCGAAGTCAAATGCAGATGTTCACCCATCTGACATCTCCGGCTGAGATTCACTTTCAGAAAATAAAGTTTAAGAGAATCCAGTGGACTGGAAACACTTAAGCAAGACAAAATTGTATTGTAGGAAGACTTGTGAAATATAGTCAGAGTTTTTTAAAGCTCTAATACATTTTATATAGTTATTAAAAAGAAAAAAAATTCTAAAAACAGTGTTCAGTTCTGGGCACCACACCCTCAGGAAAGGTGTATCAGCCTTGGAAGGGGTGCAGTGTAGAGGGATTTTTTTTCCCCTAGAAGGATGGCATTCTGTGAGTGAATCACCTGAAATCTTGAAGGCTGAGACTGCATGTCTCAACATCAATGGAAATTGCATTCAAAGACCAAGTTCTACTGCATTCCTGAATAGGTAAGCCCAAGGCATTAGAAGCATGAAAAACTGTTCAATGTTTCGACCAGCTCAGTCTTTCATGGCAACACTGAACCTCTGTACTTATTATAACAATCTTAGGGCCAATGTGATGGTTGTGAATGTGAATGGGCTTAACATTACAGAAGTCATCGTATGTACATCAATGCCAGCAAGCATTATACATAAAATGGTATGTGCTGTTGTAAGCAGCTGCAGTGAGGCAGACCAGTGAGAAACGCACAAAACTGAAGACGATCATTCCTTCTGTGCTGTTCTGACTGTGCAAATTGTGACTTTGAGAATGAGCAATGAACGTTGATGGCAGCATTCTAACTAACCTGATTGATCACACATGCACACACCCCTAATAAAAACCTATCAATCCCAGTTTTAAAATGTTCAATTGACCACCGAAGTCTCAACAGCTCCTTGGGGGAGAGAGTTCCAGATTTCCACTACTTGTGTGAAGACATGCTTCCTGACATCACCACTGAATGGCCAAGCTCAAATTTTTCAGCAATGCCTCGGAGTTCTGGACTTCCCCCATCAGGGAAAAATAAATAGGAGAGAAACTATCAACTCCTTTAATCATTTTAAATACTTCAGCTAGATCATTCTTTAATTTTCTACACTCAAGTTTGCAAATCTAGTCTATGCAACTTGTCTTCCTAATGTAACCCTTTTAGCTCCAGTGTCATTCTGGTGGATCATGGAAGAAATCTACAGAACAGGAAGAGGCCTTTTGGGCCATCATATCCACATACTCCTCAAGTAGCCATCCAGGCTAATCCTATTTTCCAGCTCTTAGTCCGTAGCCTTGCAGGGTATAGCATGCTGGTACTGTCTGTCTTTCATCTGTCCCCATTGCAAGGATTAGCCGCACCATGAACAATCTTTCTCCACTGTTTTCTATTCTCTGCTGCCATATTTGCCTGTCCCATAGAGAGGCCAGTCCACGTTCTGAAATTATCCATCCATCTTGGGGTCTTCCTTGTGCACGCTTTCCAGCTGTTTTGTCTTGCATTACCTTTTATTCCAAACGCATGTCCAAAAAATGAGAGCTTAGAACCATAGAAAGAGGCCATTCAGCCCCTTCATGTCTGCGCCAACCAAAAAAAAAAGAAAAAAGAAACTAGCTGCTCATTTTACTCCCACTTTCTAGCACCTGGTCGGTAGCCTTGCAGGCTACGGCACTTCAGGTGTCTTTTAAAGTGAGTTGAGCGTTTCAGCCTCAACCACCAACTTAGGCAGTGAATTCCATACACCCACCACCCTCTGGGTGAAAAACTTTTCCCCTCATGTCCCCTCTAATTTTTCTACCAATCACCTTAAATCTATGTCCCCAGGTAATTGACCTCTCAGCTAGGAGAAACAAGTCTTTCCTGTCTACCCTATCTAGGCCCCTCCTAATTTTGTACACCTCAATTAGGTCACCCCTTAGCCTCCTCTGTCCTAAGGAAAACAACCGTAGCCTGTACAATCTCTCCTCATAGCTGCAATTTTCAAGCATTGACATCATCCTTACAAATCTCCTCTGCACTCCCTCCAGAGCTATCATGTCCATCCTGTAATGTGGTGACCAGAACTGTACACAAAATTGCAGCTGTGGCCTAACCAGTGTTTTATACAGTTCCAGCATTACATCACTGCTTTTGTATTCAATACCTCGTCCAACATAGGAAAGCATTCCATTTGCTTTCTTTACCACCTTGTTCACCTACCCCATCACCTTCAAGGACTGGTGGACATGCATTCCAAGGTGTCTCACTTCTTCAATCCTTCTCAATAACTTCCCGCTTACTGAGTATTCCCTTGCTTTGTCTGCCCTCCCCAAGTGCATTACCTACACTTTTCCCGATTGAATTCCATTTGCCACTTCTCCAGCCACTCTTCACTGTCAACGATAAGGTAAATTTTGTGTCATCTGCAAATTTCCCAATCGTGCCTCCCACATTTAAGTCTAAATCATTAATATATATAACAAACAGCAAGGGACCCAACACTGAGCCCTGTGGAACACCACTGGAAACCGTTTTCCATCCACAAAAACATCAATCGACCTTTGTTTCGTGTCACTGAATCAATTTTGGATCCAACCTTCCATCTTCCCCTGTATCCCATGAGATCTCACTTTCCTGACCAGTCTGCCATGTGGGACCTTGTCAAATGCCTTACTGAAATCCATGTAGACAACATCCACTGCACAACCCTTACCAATTCTGCTTGTTACTTCCTCAAAATATTCTATTAAGTTAGTAAGGCACGATTTTCCCCTAACAAAACCAATATCCCTGATCAATCTATGCCTTTCTCAGTGACAGTTTATCCTGTGTCTTAGAATTGTTTCCAATAATTTGCCCACCACCGAAGTCAGGCTGACCTGCCTATAATATTCTAGCCTATCCCTTGCATTATTTTTAAATAATGGTACAACGTTTGCAGACCTCCAATCTTCTGGGACCTCGCCTGTATCTAGTGAAGATTCGAAAATGATCCTCAGAGCATATTCAATTTCCTCCCTGGCTTCCTTCAACAGCCTGGGATACAATCCATTTGGCCCTGGTGATTTATCCACATTCATGGATGCCTGTCCCTCCAGTACTTCCTCTCTCACTATGCTTATTGTATCTAATATTTCACACTTCCTTGACATCATGGTCTCTCAACACCAGCTTTCTTGAGCACCTGCTCATCTGTCCACTTGGCCATCCTTGACATGTGCTATCCATCCGAGTCTTTTAATTTTAATGCTCTTATTTGCGCCTTATCACTCTTCTTGATGGTCCAGCCTTTACTGCCATACGTTGTCACCTGCCACACAAGGGTTTTCAAAAGATGAATGTTCATTGTGATCAAGGAGTTGTGGCTACTCCATATTCTTTTAAGTGAGTTCACAACCCCATGACCCTTGATAAGTCTAGCTCGAATTTCTTTAATAGATTCTGCATCTTCCGTGGTGAGTGACCCAAGCTGCAGAAGGTAGGAACCTGATTAAGCTGAACTCCGTTAATCAGAACTCCAGTACTATCCAAGTTTTAAATGTTGATGGTTTCAGCCTCTACCACCCTTTCAGCCAGTAAGTTCCAAACCCCCACAACCCCCGGGTGAAAAAAATGTCCCTCCGCACTGCACCCCTTCCAAGGCCTTCATTCCTGAGAGTGCGGTGCCCAGAACTGAACACAGTACTTTAAGGAAAAACAAAGTGCTGGAAATTTTCTGTAGGTCTGGCAGCATCTGTGAAGTGAGAAGCAGAGTTAACGTTTTGAGTTGAATATGACTTTTCTTCAGAACAGTACTTTAAAATGGGGGTCTAACCAAAGCTTTATATAACAGTAACTTCCACTTCGTTGTATTCTAGCCCCTTGAGATAAAGGCCAACGTTCTGCTAACGTTTTTAATTATTTTTATTGCCAACCCAATGGAGATCAACCGTTTTAGCACAAAGCAAAGGATGGTGATCTTGTTTCATTTATACATGCAGAATTAATGTTCCTGGGGCTGTAGCATGGATGTATTAGAAATTGCAGCTCAACTGTTGGGTTTTATAGGAAGACAGTAAAATTCTCAGTCCACCACAATGTCGAATTGAATCACTAAATGCTGAAAGATTTACAGCTGGAGATTTTTCCGGTTTACTCTTTTGCAGTGTTATCAGGTTCTGGTTGTGAGAGGTTTTATTTATTTATCCAGGGTTCCTTTTGAGGCCATGCAGCCAATGTGGAGGCAGCGACTGGGGGACAAGCTTTGGCTGCTGCAGAAAACAATTTCAAGATGTGCACTAATGTTCTGCAGATAACTCATCCCATTTCACGCCTCTCACAGCAGGTAACTGACTGCCTGTCGGCCATTTGGTGTTTACTGGCTGTAATGAGGTTACGACTGAACATTTAGCAGCCTAAGGGGAAAAGAACATGACCTGCATCCCACCACATCCAACCCTTTAGCACTCAGTGCTCCCTGACTGACTTAGTTGCAATGAACAATTGGATGTGCTTTCGCCAATAAAACGATTTTGACTATTTGCACCTCAGTTTGCTGATGTATTTTCTGGAGGTGGGGTGGGGGTGGGGAGGAGGGTTCTTGGTAATTCTAGTCTGAGTACCTAGGAGATTTTGTAGTCTGGTTTTTCATCTTCTGTATGCACCACAACTTCAGCTGGTCAAAAGCCAAAAATAAGTCAGAGAAGCCAAACCATAACTTTAGTAGGTAATAGGTTCTGACCATCAGCGTATCATGTAATACAGCTGGTCAAAATTGGACACAAACTCCCAATGGCTGTGGCTACAACAGACCCACAGGGTTATGATCTAGGGTGGGCTATCCAATGGGGGATCTGGTTGGATTCTGGCTCCTAACCACGTCCAGTTTGCACTGGACCAGGATTGCAAGGTGAAAATAATTCTTTTGCTTTTCACCCTCAATGACTCTCCTAAAAGCAAAGGCTTCATTAGAGCTGAGTTCCACAGTTGACAATATCATCCTGAACAAGCAGCTAGTGTTCAAATGCAAGTCTTAACCATGAAAAGAAGCATCACAACCAAGCCAAACGCAGTCTTCACCTGCCACGTACACAACTTCCCTTCCAGCAGGCGTTGCAGGAGAGCTACAAAAAAAAAAGTGGGGTGCAGTGTCGTTTTCTCCCCTCTGACTCCAGGGCACTAAGGTCAATGTAATGCCCGCAGTACTGATCAACTAACACAGCAGAGGCTTGAGATCAAACCACAGACCTTTGTTGATTTGTACATTTCAACCATGAACACTTTGTACAGCTTGGGAAATCCTGCAAAATGAGTCTTAGAAATTGCTCCATTTATCAAAAAATTAGAAAAGTTACATGAAACTCCTACTTGCTTTGTGCTTCAAGTTTCAAAGAGAGTAGCGAGGGTGGTACAGAATCTACAACAATAATATACAGTTTTTGTTCATCCGCACTGTTCTGATTGGTTGGTGGGTCCAGTTGGTGGGTGAAGCCTGGCAGACGCAGAAGCACCTGGAGCGCGCAGAGGGCTGCAGCTCATGGTGCACGCGTGGCAGCCAATGGTCAGTGACAGCAGTGGGGTGGGGGAGGTTGGTGGGGAAAAAAAAAGAGCAGTGGGAGTAGAGGGGATCTCAACAACAAAGTACAAAGCCTGGGCGGTGGGGTGGGCTTGATGGGCTGGGGCTGCGCAGGAGGGGGAAATGACGAATGGAAATGAGATGGCATAGGAGGAATGGGGTTGCGATGGCACAGGGAAGAAGGGATGGGATGGGGATGGTATGAGGGTGATGAAAGGAATGGGATAGGTATGGCATGGGAGGGTTGGTACTGGGGGGGGGGGATACAATGGCATGGAATGGGGATTTAAAGTAGCACTGTTGCAATAAAGTTACGGATATTGCTGCAGATGTTTTGCAGGTCTCTGCTAGTTGTGTCTATTCATCTCATTATATTTCAAGTTTGCGAAGGAAAGATCAAATGTTTTGCGGCAGGCAAGGAGTTGTGGGCCATCAGTGTTTGTGATAATTACCTGGGATTGTCACAGTTGGTCCTGCATGATAGGTTTCACAATCCACGCAAAATGTTCCCTGCTTAACAGCACCCAGTATTTCCAGTTTTTTGGTAAGCAGTTCCACTGCTTGCTGAACACTCTTCCCCTCAACTGCTGGAATCTGGGAAACACTGCAAAAGACAATTAACAGATGAGCAAAACTCAGCACACATTCATGGGCAGCATTTGGCAAGGGAGAACAGTGTGCGGTGGGGGCTGTGAATTTAACATTTCCATTCTATTCCCCCCCTCCTCTACTGAAGGTGATGCTCTCTTTGCGACACAAATGCAGAGTGTTTTGGTAACCAGCCCAAAGAGCTATTTTTTCCCAACTTGGCAGGCTATTCAACCACAGAATGCATCACAGGCTTGTCTGATCAGTTTAAAAGCAAGGTTTACCATTTCCCTGATCAGCTCAACTAAGAATTTAAAAAAAATATATTATTCATTCACAGGATATGGGCTTCGCTGGCTGGGCCAGCATTTATTGTCCATCCCTAGTTGACCTTGTGATGGCGGTGGTGAGCTGCCTATGCTGACCATTCCAGTTCTCTGATATATTGAGCTGGAAAAATCCTACTGGTAAACAACCAGTTCAAATTCTGCAATTAATCACGGCTCAATTTTTTTTCCAAAGTGGCTCCACCAACCATATGGGCTCAATATAGCCATTCAAATAAAATCTACTCAGACCTACAAGCTAACCCGGACAGGCACTACAAGCAACCGAAAGACTGAAACATTCTACTTCTGGCATACAACTCTCACCTTGATTAATATAAAGTTCACAAAATATTAAAAAGCTAGCAGTTAACCAACATTCAGCTGGACTTACCAAATCCATTGGTTAATAGTTCTGGTCAGGAAACAAAGTTAGAAGTCACGACTTGCTGAATAGTGAGAAACACAATCGCCTGGAATTATCTACACACTGCACTCGAGAGTGTTTGAATAGATTTCACACACAGCAACAAAAACAATCGAGGATCTGAGGGTGGGGAGACATCTGCTGGAAGTTACTGATGTCTCCACCAGGGACGAGGGGAGAACAAACAGGTAGGTCTTCACCCCCAGACGATTGCCTGTACATCTCCCAATAGCAAGGCCATTCTAGTTCACAGATCCAGACAGAACCTACAATTCACCATCACAGCATCCAGCTCTTCTTAAATGTTTCCAGGGTTGTGACCCGAACTACCCTACCTGCAGGTCCACCTAAAGTATTGATCACTCTTTGTGTAAAGAACGCAGGACAAGAACTGACATTGGCCTGGAGATGATTTTTGAAATTTTAGCTGATTTTGTAGTGCAATCACTATTGCTTTCCCTTGTCAGAGGTAAAACAACACTATCTTTTTTTTTTAAATTCACCTTCAGAATGCTAGCAAGGTTGCATTTACAATCAATTCCCAATAATCCAAAAATTGTGGCGCTTTCTTGCTTCACAGTGGCTACTTCAGACAACAATAGTCCCACATGATGTAATGGATTCCTAGCATGACACGCAGGGCGAGCAGACTGCCTTCCCCGGAGGTTGGAGTGGTTTGCAGGAAGGTGGGGGGGGGGGGGGCGCCAGGCGGTTACTCATGACAACTCTGAAGCTTTCCCTCCTGGTGCCTGCACACAAATTCTATTTCACAATTTATCACTGTGGAATTTGAATGCATGACCATTCGATTTCTAGCCCAGAGCCGTTATAACAATTATTGTGCCTCAGCACCAATTAGCAATTAGTCCTGATTCTTGCACAGTGCAGTGGATAGCCACCTCGCAAGTTCCTGATGCTGGCCCCTTACAGCAGACCCCTAGATACACGGGTCTCCCTCTATATTGCACAAAAACCGTCAACATCTCAACCTACGGGCCAGTATTTGACAATAAAAATCACCAGATTAGTGGTTGTTGATACAAACCAGATCCGTTCGAAGGCAGGAAATGAGAACTGTCTGATCCAATCAGATCAATTAGAGAGCAAGAATAGAATCTGACAGAACCAATCAGATCGGTTTGAGGGTGAAACTGGACCCTGCCTGAATCATATTATATTCTCCTACTTCAAGCACTTGAGGATTCTAAAGTTAAGAAATAGGAGCAGGAGGCCATTCAGCCCCTCAAACCTGCTCTGCTATTCAATAAGATCACGGCTGATCGTCTACCTCAGCAACACCTTCTTGCACACTCTATATCCTTCAATTCCCCTAGTGTCCAAAAATCTGTCAACCTACACCTTGAATATACTCACTGACTGAGCAAAGACAGCTCTCAGACACACCACCCTTTGAATGAAGGAAGTTTTCCTTATCTCAGAGCTAAACATCTGACCCTTACTCAGACTGTGATCCCGAGTTCTAGTTACCCCAGCCAGGGGAAATATCCTCCCAACATCTATCCTGCAGAATCCCTTAAGAATTTTATATATTTTAATGAGATTACTTTTCATTATTCTAAGCTCTAGTGAACATAAGTTTAGGCTACTCCATCTCTCCTCTTGGGACTATCCCCCCATATGCCTGAAACTTTTATTGCACATCCTCAAAAATGAGTATATCCTTCCTTAGGCAAGACAACCAAAACCTAGTACCCTGGGAGTGAGTATCACTAAGGTTCTGTACAACAGCACAATATACTACACTCTAATCCCTCTGTAATAAAGGCAAACAGCATTCGCTTCCCTAACTGCTTGCTGTGTCCATGTGTTAAGTGTGAGGTCATACATTTAGGGAGGTCAAACAGTTACAGGGATTGCAGAATAAATGGGAATATACTAAGAGGGGTAGATGAAATGAGAGATCTTGGCGTACAAGTACACAGGTCCCTGAAGGCAGCAGTTCAAGTAGACAAGGTTGTAAAAAAGGCATATGGAATGCTCTCCTTCATTGGCAGGGGTATAGAATATAAAAGTAAGGATATAATGTTGAATTGTATAAAAACACTGGAGAGGCCACAACTGGAGTATTGTGTACAGTTCTGGTCACCACATTACAGGAAGGACGTAATAGCTCTGGAGACGGTGCAGAGGTGGTTTACAAGAATGTTGCTAGGGTTAGAAAAGTGTAGCTACAAGGAGAGATTGGATAGGTTGGGGTTATTTTCCTTCGAACAAAGGAGGCTGAGAGGTGACTTGATTGGGGTGTACAAAATTATGAGAGAAATAGATAGAGTGGACAGGATGAAATTGTTTCCCTTGGTGGAGAATTCTAGAACCGGGGACATAGATTCAAGATAAGTGGCAGAAGGTGTGGGGGGGGCATGAGGAAGAACTTTTTTATGCAGAGGGTAGTGGGTGTCTGGAATTCACTGCCCAAGTTGGTGATAGAGGCAGAAACTTTAAACTCTTAAGTACCTGGATCTGCACCTAAAGTGCTATAAGCTGCAGGGCTATGGGCCGGGTGCAAGAAGGTGGGATTAGAAAGGGCACCTGGGTGTCCTCGGGCTGGCATGGACAAGATGGGCCAAATGGCCTCCTTCTGTGCTGTAACTTTTCTATGGTTAACTTCCTGTGATTTGTGTACGGACACCCAGGTCTGTCTGAATACCAGCATTCCCCAGTCTCGTGCCATTTAAAATATATTCTGCTTTTTGATTTTTCCTACCAAAGTAGATAGCTTCACATCATATTCCATCTTGTTCCTGCGCACTCACTTCCCGTCTAAACCCTTTTGCAGCCTATTGGTGTTCTCCTCCCCACTTGGAAAGCCCAAATGCACTATATCCACTGGTTCCCCCTTATCGACCCAACTCACTATATCCTCAAAAAACTTGAGGGATTTGTTAAACACCATTTACCTTTCATAAATTAGTGTTGGCTCCACTTAATCATATCATGATTTTCCAACTCTCTATAATCATGCCTCTACTACTACTACTACTCTACTACTGATGTCAGGCTAACTGGCTCGGTTTCCTCTTTCCCTCCTTTCTTGAACAGCGGGGATAGTTTTTCCACCTTCCAAATCATGGGGACCATTCTAAAACCTAGGGAATTCCAAAGAATTTGCAAAACGAGTGGATGGTTTTGAACAGCTATGGTGTACTTATTGCCAAAGAAACCTACAGATAATAACCACCTACTAAAAATTCAGGTTTTTAAATCTTTTCTTTTCCCTGAAAGGTAATTTTCCCCAGCTTGGCTGGTGCTATCTTCATTAGCTTGATACAGCTGCAGCCACTAACAAGTGAGATATTCCTGGGAAGGAAACTGGCTTTATTTGAATATTCCAGTCACTGTGCTCACAGAAGAAAATCAGAAATAAACCAAGGATTAGTGTTGGAATGATCTGAAAGCAACCAGATGGAGATTACCAGGTTTAGGATTGCACTTGTGTGTCTAGTGTGATGAGTGATGCAGACTGGCGCTAAGTTTCAGCAGCCATTTCTGATTCCGTCATTTTGAAAGCTTTCAAGTTTTTTGAAGCTTTTTTTGTTCCTTTATACCATTAGAAGAAATCGGTTTGTTACTTTGAAATAACTGTGACAAAGAGAGACTGAACCATCAGAACTCTGGCATGCGCCAGAAGGGAAAAAATAGTATGAGAGAGTGCAACTCCACCATTGAAAGCAGTCAGATTCTGTTCCCTGAGCAGACTATCAGTCACTTGGTTGAACACCTCATCATCCAAACTTTGAAATAAGGAGCAAGACGCAGCTTGACTGGTGGTGAGAAGCTCCCTCCGAGTCAGAGCCTTCCTGCACACATAGAGTCTCACCCCCTCCGCGCACTGCCCTCGAGGCGGCTACGGTAGGGAAGAGACTGTTGCCCATCTCCTGGGATGTGCCTTTGCAAAGCAGGTCTGGGGAGGGATGTAGTATTTACCGAGGTTCATCCTGAGCAGCTCCACGACATAGGGCTGTGTGCTCTCCACTATCCAGGGATGCACAACGAGATTAACTTCAATTACTGCTAGAGGACCATCAAATCGGTGAAGATGCTCTTTAGCCTACCTCAAAATTGTTGGCCTTCCAGTGCAAGGAACTGTCCACGACTGAGTGTTGCAGGCTGGCACATTCGAAGGTGCAGGACAACGTGCTGAGGGATGTACTAAAGCTGGGGGCAGCTGCTGTAAAGGCTTACTGGGAAAAAGGGCAATGTCTAAGGCCCTGCCACCATGGTGCACCAAGAGGCCGAAACCCTCGGGCTGTATGTTTAACATGAAATGAATATTGTAAATATAATCTGTAACGGAAGATGAGGTACCTCAGAGTGCCAGCGTATGGAAAGAAATGGATCTGTTTTGCATTGTATGCAGTGTAAACTTTGAACTAATATGTAATGTACTTTTACAAATTTTATGAATAAAGTAATTTTTTGGAAAAAAGTTAAATCCAAAATCCAAGTCCCGTGTCTATTCCTACGGATCACAGTGTTGCGCACTACAATTTATAATAAGCGCTATCATTTTAAAAATGCAATTGTATCGATTAATATTCTCAGCACAAGAAAATGAACAGTCAATACCACCGATTAGGTAGAGGTTATAGCTAATTAACCCCCACCCCCCCCCACAAAGCACCTTGGCACGTTTTACAACAACAACGTATTTATATATCACTTTTAATGTAATAAAACATCCCAAAGTGCTTCACAGGAGCATTATAAAACAAAATATGATATCAAGCAACATAATGATTAGGTGACCAAAAGTTTGATCAAAGAGATGGGTTTTAATGTGTGCCTTAAAGCAGGAAAGCGAGTTAGAGGGGCAGAGAGGTGTAGGCAGGGTAGTCCAGAGTTTAGGGCAAGGCAACTAAAGGCACAGCCACCAGCGGTGGAGCAATTAAAATCAGGGTGCACAATGGAATTAGAGGGTCACAGACATCTCAGAGGATTATGGGGCTGGAAGAGGTTAGAGAGAAAGAAAGAGGTGAGGCCATGGAAAGATTTAAAAACAAGGATGAGAATTTTAAAATCAAGATGTTGCCTGACCGAGAGCCAATGTAGGTCAGTGAACACAGGAGTGACAGGTGAACAAGAGTTGTTGCAAGTTAAGATATGGGCAGCAGAGTTTTGGGTGATCTCAAGTTCAGGGTGGGGAGAATGTGGGAGAGCAGCCAAGAGTGCATTGGAATAGTCAAGTCTAGAGGTAACGAAAGAATGAACAAACTAAATTAAAGGCGCTAAACGTGTTTATTTCAAATGGGTTCATGCCTCCTTTAAAATATCAGATAGACAAAGCCATGAGCCATTATCAGTATCGAAAGGATCTAGCCTCATGGTTGAAGGTTTTGAAAGATTAAATGTTTGAATTACAAGGCAGGCTGAACAGCAACAAACAAAGCTTATGGCCATGAGTTCTTAATCAGTATCAGATTGTGACATTTTTATTTTCCAAGAGACTCTCGACACCAGTATTCCTCCCTTTGGAAAAGAACATTAATGCAAAGTAATTAAAATCAGCAGAACCTTAATCCCCAATGTGCCTTGGTGTTGTCTTGTCAATGCTCTAGAACTGGTTTGGAGCCTCCAGGAAGTAAAGACTAAATCTCCAAGATTGCTGCAAGCAACCGTGGAGAAAAATCATCATGGCGTTAAAATAAATTGTACATAGTGTTCATTTTGTTTACTGCCTCTAATTATTGATTGTAAAAATACAGGCAATGGGAAAACTGGCTGTTTGACTGACAATCAAGAATCATCCAATTGAGTAACATAGTCTGTTTATGTTACACTTGCTTTGGGAAAGGGGGATCAGCGCGAGGATGGATATTGGGCAACCAATCGGGGAAGTATGGGGGCAAGGGATCGTGCGATGAAACCTCCAGGATTACCTCCCACCAGAGTTGGCAACCCAACTTGGGGTCCATAACAAGGGCAAGTGCAATTGCTCTACATAGCTCTACTTGTGAATGTTGAATGCTGTGCTGGTCAGGCATATGCTGGCTTGTGAATAAACTTTTTCCCAGACGTAGTCAGGATTGGCGATGAAAGGAATGGCTCCATTGATACAACGCTTTGCGATTTTAAAATATTCAACCTTTCACTGATCACTGTTGACTTGAAAGGCTGACTTACAGTATGCTCCACAATGCTGAAAAGTGGACAAAACACTGTTTTCTGTAGAGCATAACCCTAAACTCTGCCAGAAGTCATGCTATCAGCACTTGTCACCTTTCTTGGAATTTCGGCTATCAACTGCACTTTGTTGTACTTCTGGTTACACAAAGTTCAAGCGTTTGGTATATTTACAGTTAAAGTTAAAATAAGCCTGTGTCCTGCTGCCCAGTCAGTGCAAATCTTTGGGTTTGACTTTCGAATCAGGATTGGGAGCCCAATGCCCAGATAATTTTAAGGTTCTGACTCCACGCTACAACTGCGTTGCTATTTTGCAATGTAAACATCCTAACAGGTCAGGAGGCAAGTTCAACATCCAATTAGGGGCACCGAGCATTACCAGGAGGTTGGAGCAGCAAAGGCAGACGGCAGCCATGATGGGGTCTGCTGCTGCCTTGAAGATTGCATCTCAAAGGGCCAGCAGCCTAAACACACATCAAAGCAACTATACGGCCATGTGAGGGGTAATACGCATAATTTGGTACAGGATACCACCCCCCACCACCCACTCCCGAGTCCTGAAAAATTTCTGCCATATATATATATATATATATATATATAAAAAAACAAACTTTCACTTCTCCCCACGTTGAACCTCACAGCTAACGTGCTCCAGTCTATTCAGGTTTGTCGATTTCACATTGAAAATTACATTCTTATTCTCTCCCCCCACAAGCCAATTAACAAGCTCAAGGAGTTTTACTGGTCGCTAATTGGAGACAACGTGTTTCCCTGATCCACCACACACACACCCCCGCCCCATTAAAAACTGGAGTGCGTCCTGGAGATTTTGGGATCCAATGCCGGCCTCTGGGAACACAATTTAGAAATCACACCCATGGCTGTTCCCATTCCCATAGGTTATGAAAATCCAGCCTCTTGTTTCAAATGTCCAAGCCTTTTACTCAAGGCTGTTCGTTCAAGGCATCGGCTTTATGAGGCAGGGGGCAGAGAGATAAGGTCAACTTTTGCTGGTTTTCTACATGGACATTTACACCTCTGATAATCCCTTGTCCCAACACCCTCTCAAGTACAGAAAATTTATAGTACAGGAGGCCATTCAGCCCTTCGTGCCTGTGCCACTCTCCAGCTCTTGGTCTGTACCTCTGTAGGTTACAGCACTTCGAGTGCATATCCAAGTTACTTTTAACGTAATAAGGGTTTCTACCCTTGTCAGGCAGCGAGTTCCTCAGCCCCCACCACTCTCTGGCTGCAAAAAAAAAATCTCAACTCCCTGTCCAATGCAACTCAAGAGCAGAAACAGTGAAGCAAGTCTTGAATCTGCAGCCCTCCTCGCTCCCAGGGGCCTAAATGTTAACAGGCACATTGATCTCAGCAACACCTCCCTCCCCCCACCCCTGACAGCACAGGGAGCAGCTGGTCAGAATATATAATCAGGGCAGAAAGAAATAATTTAAAATAAAACAGATTAAATCTACCACATGCATGATCTTGGAATAGATGCAAAATACACTCAAACTGCAAACGGAAATTAAACCTTTAAGAAATGCTGGAGTTCTTCAGTACTGGCACACACGAACATTATTTGTGTGTGTGTGTTGGCGGGGTGGGGGTGGAGGGGGGGCGGTGGTGTGTAGGGGGAGAGAGGAGGTTTGGTCTATGAAACACAAATTGAACATTTTAAATTGCTTTGGAGCCCTGGGTGGCTGAATGCAGTTGAATTCAGGTCTGGATTACAGGGGTGGGGGTTACAGAAGGAGTTAATGCCAAAGGCTCCCCCCTTGGACTGGGGGCTCCCCCTCTGGACTGGGGTCTCCTCCTGCCTCTTCCCCCATCTCCTCCCCCCTCCTCCTCCCTCTTCCCCCTCCTCGATCTTCCCCCTCTTACTCTCCCCTCTTCCCCCTCCTCCTCCTCCCTCTTCCCCCTCGCCCTCCCTCTTCCCCTGCCCCCTCCCTCTTCCCCCATCCTCCCCCTTCATCTTCCCCCATTCTTCTCCTCCATCTTCCCCCATTCTCCTCCTCCCTCCCTCCATCTTCCCCCCCTCCTCCTCCTGCCCCCTCTTCCCCTCCTCCCACCCTCCTCCCTCTTCCCCCATCTTCCCCCTCCCCCATGTTCCCCCTCCTCCTCCCTCTTCCCCCTCCTCCTCCACCCTCTTCCCCCTCCTCCTCCACCCTCTTCCCCCTCCTCCTCCACCCTCTCCCCCTCCTCCTCCACCCTCTTCCCCTCCTCCTCCACCCTCTTCCCCTCCTCCTCCACCCTCTTCCCCTCCTCCTCCACCCTCTTCCCCCCCTCCTCCACCCTCTTCCCCCCCTCCTCCACCCTCTTCCCCCCCTCCTCCACCCTCTTCCCCCCTTCTCCTCCACCCTCTTCCCCTCCACCCTCTTCCCCCCCTCCTCCTCCACCCTCTTCCCCCCCTCCTCCTCCACCCTCTTCCCCCCCTCCTCCTCCACCCTCTTCCCCCCTTCTCCTCCACCTTCTTCCCCCTCCTCCTCCACCCTCTTCCCCCTCCCCTCTTCCTCCCTCCTCCTCCACCCTCTTCCCCCTCCCCCTCCATCCTCTCCCTCCATCCTCTCCCCCCTCCTGCTCCCCCTTACCCCCATCTCCCTCTTCCACCTCCCACCTCCTCCTCCCTCTTCCCCTCCTCCCACTTCACTTCCTTCCCCCAACCTACCCCTCTTCCCCATCCCCCTATTCCCCCACTTCCTCTTCCTCTTCCCCCTCCTCCCTCCCTCCTTCTTCCCCCACCCCTCCTCCCCCCTCTTCCCCCTCCCCCATCTTCCCCCACCTCCTCCACCCTCTTCCCCCACCTCCTCCACCCTCTTCCCCCACCTCCTCCACCCTCTTCCCCTCCTCCTCCACCCTCTTCCCCCCCTCCTCCTCCACCCTCTTCCCCCCCCCTCCTCCACCCTCTTCCCCCCCATCTCCTCCACCCTCTTCCCCCCTTCTCCTCCACCTTCTTCCCCCTCCTCCTCCACCCTCTTCCCCCTCCCCCTCCATCCTCTCCCTCCATCCTCTCCCTCTCCCCCCTCCTGCTCCCCCTTACCCCCATCTCCCTCTTCCACCTCCCACCTCCTCCTCCCTCTTCCCCTCCTCCCACTTCACTTCCTTCCCCCAACCTACCCCTCTTCCCCATCCCCCTATTCCCCCACTTCCTCTTCCTCTTCCCCCTCCTCCCTCCCTCCTTCTTCCCCCACCCCTCCTCCCCCCTCTTCCCCCACCCCTCCTCCCCCATCTTCCCCCACCCCTCCTCCCCCATCTTCCCCCACCCCTCCTCCCCCATCTTCCCCCACCCCTCCTCCCCCATCTTCCCCCACCCCTCCTCCCCCATCTTCCCCCACCCCTCCTCCCCCATCTTCCCCCACCCCTCCTCCTCCCCCTCCCTCTTACCCCCTCCTCCATCTTACCCCCTCCTCCTCCTCCCACTCCTCCACCATCTTACCCCCTCCTCCCTAGCTCCTCCATCATCTTACCCCCTCCTCCCTAGCTCCTCCATCATCTTACCCCCTCCTCCCTAGCTCCTCCATCTACCCCCTCCTCCTCCCCCTCCCTCTTCCCCTCCCCCCTCCTTCTCCCTCTTCCCCTCCCCCCTCCTTCTCCCTCTTCCCCCTCCCCCATCTTCTCCCACCCCTCCTCCTCCCTCTTCCCCCACCCCTCCTCCTCCCCTCCTCCACTATCTTACCGCCTCCTCCTCCCCCCTCCACCATCTTAGCCCCTCCTCCTCCCCCTTCCTCCCCTCCTCCTCCCTCCCTCCTAACCCTCCATCTTCCCCCTCCCCCTCCTCCTCCCTCTTCCCCCTCCTCCTCCCTCTTCCCCCTCCCACGTCCTCCTCCCCCCGTCCTCCTCCCTCTTCATACCCTCCTCCTCCAGCTCTTCCCCCTTCTCCCTCTTCCCCGCTCCCCTCCTCCTCCCTCTTCACCCCTCCTCCTCCCCTCTCTTCCACCCCTCCTCCTCCCCCTCCTCCCTCTTCCTCATCCTCCCCCTCCTCCCTCTTCCCCCTCCTCCTCCCCCTCCCTCTTCCCCATCCTCCTCCTCCCTCCCTCCTCCGCCCCCCTCCCCACTCCTCCCTCTTCCCCATCCTCCTCCTCCTGCTTCCCCCCTCCCCCCTCCTCCTCCACCCCATTCCCCCCCTCCTCCACCCTCTTCACCCCTCCCCCTCCACCCTCTTCCCCCTCCTCCTCCACCCTCTTCCCCCTCCTCCTCCACCCACTTTCCCCCTCCTCCTCCACTCTCTTCCCCCCTCCGCCTCGATCCTCTTCCCACCTCCTCCTCCACCCTCTTCCCCCTCCTCCACCCTCTTCCCCCTCCTCCACGCTCTTCCCCCTTCTCCACGCTCTTCCCCCCTCCTCCTCCCCCTCCCACCTCCTCTCCCCGTCCCCTCCCCTCCTCCCACTTCCCTCACCCTTCCTCCCCCTCCCTCTTTGCCCTCCTCCTCCTCCCCCTTCCCCCTCCTCCTCCCCCTTCCCCCTCCTCCTCCACCCTCTTCCCCTCTCCTCCTCCACCCTCTTCCCCTCTCCTCCTCCACCCTCTTCCCCCTCCTTCTCCACCCTCTTCCCCCCTCCTTCTCCACCCTCTTCCCCCCTCCTTCTCCACCCTCTTCCCCCCTCCTTCTCCACCCTCTTCCCCCCTCCTTCTCCACCCTCTTCCCCCCTCCTCCTCCACCCTCTTCCACCCTCCTTCTCCACCCTCTTCCCCCCTCCTTCTCCACCCTCTTCCCCCTCCTTCTCCACCCTCTTCCACCTCCTTCTCCACCCTCTTCCCCCTCCTCCTCCCACCCTCTTCCCCTCCTCCTACTCCACCCTCTTCCCTTCCTCCTCCACCACCCTCTTCACCCCCTCCTCCTCCACCCTCTTCCCCCTCCTCCTCCACCACCCTCTTCCCCCTCCTCCTCCACCACCCTCTTCCCCCTCCTCCTCCACCACCCTCTTCCCCCTCCTCCTCCTCCCACCCTCTTCCCTCCCTCCTCCTCGACCCTCTTCCCCCTCCCTCTTCCCCGTCCTCCTCCTTCTCCTTCTTCACCCCTCCTCCTCCCTCTTTCCCCGCCTCCTCCTCCTCCACCCTCTTCCCCCTCCTCCTCGTCCCCCCTCCTCCTCCACCCTCTTCCCCCTCCTCCTCCAACCTCTTCCTCCTCCACCCTCTTCCCCCCTCCTGCTCCACCCTCTTCCCCCCCCTCCTGCTCCGCCACCCGCTTCCCCCCGCCTCCATCCTCTTCCCCCCGCCTCCACCCTCTTCCCCCCGCCTCCACCCTCTTCCCCCCGCCTCCACCCTCTTCCCCCCTCCCCTCCTCCTCCTCCATCTTCTCCCTCCTCCCCATCTCCGCCATCTTCTCCCTCCTCCCCCCCCTCCTCTCCCCATCCCCTCTCCTCCTCCCTCTTCCCTCACCCTTCCTCCCCTTCTCTTGCCCCCTCCTCCCCCCCCCCCCCCCCCCCCCCCCCCCGGGGTAAAAGTGAGTGCCTGAAGAAGGAGCCTCTCACCAGGTAACACCCATTCTCTCAGCTCCAGCGCCGCCAGGCCTCCAGCGCCCTCCCCAGTCACCCTCCTGCTGCGAAAGACACCATCAGAACGCTTCCTTCCCGCTTCCAGCGCCAAATCTGCGGCCCCCTCCCCCAACGGTCTCTCCACAAAGGAGGTCACAAACCCGCGAAGAGGGAATCACTCGTCTGTGCTCCAGCGACTCTCCCGCAACTGCTCCCCTAGTGGACAGGAGGAGCACACCCACCCCCCCCCCCCCCCCCCCCCCCCCCCTTTCCCAGTTGCAACTGGGTTTCAGAATCAGGGCCCCCTCCACAGGGTTACCTGGCATTGACATTCCTGATCACACAGCCCAAGTTGGTTGCAACTCTGCTCTTGAGACAAGTTTGACCACATCCACACGCCAAGGCTTGTGAAGTGAGGAGCCTATCCGAAACAAATCTCTGTACAAATTTATAAAATTGTAAGGAGCGCGCCATGCCATCTACGGTATGTTTCCTAAATTACAACAGTGAACACACTTCAAAAGGGTTTCACTGACTGGAAGTATAATTGCAAGCCTTTCTTTCTTATTTCTTGTTATGCCAATTCAACGCCAACTCAAGAAGTCCCACGCAGAAACAAAAAATAAAAACGCCTGGAAAAACTCAGCAGGTCTGACAGCATCTGCGGCGAGGAACACAGCTAACGTTTCGAGTCCGTACGACCCTTCAGCAGAACAAGAAGTCCCATGCACTGCCAATGAGCGTACTGTCTAAACTAATATCTGCAAGCAAATAATCCAGAAAACAGACAGAGACTGAATAATGAAATAGAGTTCACTTTTGAGCGCCGTAGAGTTCAGTAATAAACCACTAAACCTAGTGAAAATCAACAGACCCTTTAAATTATTATACAGGTAGATTTACAACTGTTGCCTCAATGGCCCTTCACAGTTAAAAGTGTCAAAAGTATTTTTTAAAAATGGAGCAAAGGTAGTTATTTCTTACTCGTTTCTTTTGCCCTAAAAATTGACAAGTGCTTGCAAGTTTCTCCACAAATAGCAATTAAGTTTTAATTGAATTCAGGATTTACAGCAATTGGACTTTATAGCCCTACAAGGAATAGAATATTTTAACAAGTCTCTACATTACTAACAGAATCTGTTGTACTACATGATATAAACCTTCTGTTATTAAGTTATAAATAAACATTTATCCAATTTACCATGATCTAAATCACCTATACAGCTTCTATGAAATATATTTTTCCAACTGTCTAAATTAGATTGAGTGTGGAGGTTGATGGTAAACAGTTAAAAGAGTAGTGGTGTAGAAAGCTCAGTAAAAATGATCTTTGCTATTTTCACAAGAGCCCTTTTAAAAACACAAAAATATAGAAAGAGGGTTCAAACCTATTTGCTTCAACAATGGTGAAGGTGCAAACCAGCTTTGCCCCATCAAAGACAGATTTTTCTAATATCATAAAGGAAGTGACTTTCAAATACCTTTCTACCAATTCTCAAAAGTAATGGTGCAAAAGTACAAAATATCTATTTATCTTCCCCCTCCATCTCGGACCATGATTGACTTTTTTTCAAAGTAACATTTACCTGACTCAGCAGAAGAGTAAAACTCTTATAACACTGATTATTCACTTATCAAGATTTTTCTGTCCAACCTTCAATCCCATTCTTGACCTGAAATATATACAGTTTTTTATTAAAAATATATATAATGTTCATTTCTCCATGGAAGCTACTCTTGATTTATATTATTCTATGGGAAAAATATTATTTCTTGTAGGAAGGATGTGCAATACACCAAAAGCAGATGGTAATTTTCTACCTTGGAAAAGTGCTGAAGGAAATAAAATCTGTGATACATAGCAAAATTAGGGGCATTACTTTGAATGAAACAAGCCCCCTAGGCTTTGCTTCATTGACAATGAACAGTGACTTCCTTCCTAAAAAGTAGCCTTGTGCATGGATGCATAAGTCGGTGTAGTCTGGACCAACTAAAGGATGGCACCAAATCAGAAATTATTAGAAATGAAGACATCAGCCGAGGTAAGCTCATCTACAAGCAGCTTTTTGTCAAACAGACACATAAAATAAGCATGGATCCCCTACATTGTTAGAAATCAACTGTTGCTCCATACAAAGGACTCAGACTACCTAACAACTGTTGGAACTTTACCATATCTGCCATGAAGTAGAAGAGTACCAATTCCAGTTGCAATTTATCTCGAACTCTTGGCATGTTGACATCTTAACAAAATCTAGTTGCACAGTACTTATTCATGTCCACACATCTTCACAGACACACAAAATGGTGCTGTATCAGGGGCACAATGCCACAATATGTTCCCCACACCTCCAAAATCTCAACATCGTTTCTCTGCTTACAGGACAAGGTGGCACAATACAGATTGGAGCAGACTGGAACCAGCTGCCACTTATCCCTTGGGCTGTTTGCCCCGGTGAATGAATAATCAGTGACTGGTCTGATGCAACTGTGCACCACAGATTGATTGATGCTGTAGTTATCCCCCTGTGCTAGTCAAAAGGAGCAGGATGCATAGAAGTCGGAGGTGGTTGTGACCTTGAGAGCCGCTGTCAGTGCTGCTCCTGTTCCAGAGTTTTCAGCAGATTAGCCTGAATAGATGACATAACTTTGTTATGGTTGCCATAGTAAACCTTAGCTTGACATGTCAAACTTTTTCTGAAAATCTCTGCTCCTGAGTTTTGTGAAGATTCAAGAAGAAAGGGACTATCAGGGAGATTCATGAACGAGCTGCTATTATCCACAGATCCATATTTATTGCCCCAAATAGGAGGAAGTTGCAGCCATTTTCACCACCTTGGTTGCAGTAATGGAATTGCAACTTTTAAGAAGAAAATACTTACTGAGAAACCCAGGATTTTCCTGACCTTCAGCAGACATATTACTAAGCAATTGTTATTGAATCATAGAATCATATAGCACAGAAGGAACCTGTCTGGCCTAGTATGCATGTGCCGGCTCTTTGGAAGAGTTATCCAATCAATGCCAATACCTGCTCTTTCCTCCTAACTCTGCTAATTTTCCCCTTCAAGTAATTAACTTACATGGAATTATATTGAATTATCTAATTCCTTTTTCAAAGTTACTGTTGAATCTGCTTCCACCACCCTTTCTGGCAGCATGTTTCAGATCATTAGTCACCACATAAAAATATTCTCCTCATCTCCCACCTGGATTTGAAAGAAGTGTAAGCATTTTGAAATTGGCACCCTTGGGTCTGATGGCTCATGTGAGCTTGCAGATTGTGGTGGGAGAGTGAGCCTTTGTGCAGGCCTGTCTGATTTTGGATGAGTTGAAGCTTATGGAGGATCAAGGCTGGGCCGCTTGCTCTGGACCCATTAGAAGAGTAGAGAGTTGAGGTAATGGGCATGGACTAAAGTTGTGGATATAGGAAATTGACAAAATAACCAGAGGGACTTTATTTTATGCAACAACAACTACAGCAACTTGTATTCATATAGCACCTTTAATGTTATTTAAAAAAATCCCAGAATGCTTCACAGGAGTACTATGAAAGATTCACAAGAATGGTTCCAGGGATGAGGAACTTCAGATATGAAGATAGATTGGAGAAGGTGGACTGTTTTCCTTGGGGGGAAGACTGCTGAGAGATTTGATAGAGGTGTTCAAAATCAAGTGATGCCTGGGCAGAGTAGATATGGAGACAGTGTTCCCACTCCTGAAAGGGCTGAGAACAAGGGGGCACAGATTTAAAGTAGTTAGTGAAAGCGACTTGAGGAAAAACTTTTTCATGCAGCGAGTGGTTAGGGTCTAGAATGCAGTGCCTGAGAGTGTGGTGGAGGTAGGTTCAATCGAGGCATTCACTGTTATATGAAAAGGAACAATGTGCAGTGTTACGGGGGTAAGGCGGGGGGAGTGGCAATAGGTGAATGGCTCATGTAGAGACCAGGTGCAGACATGATGGGCCAAATGGCCTCGTTCTGCACTGTATCAATTCTGTGAAAACGAAATATGGCACTGAGCCACAGAAATCTTGGTCAAAGGGGTCGGTTCTAAGGAGAGTTTAGAAAGGGGAAAGCAAGGTAGAGACGTGGGGAAGTGTAGGGAGGGTATTCTAGAGCTTAGGTCCTTGGCAATTGGAGGCACGGCCACCAGTGGTGAAGTGATTAAAATCAGGGACGCTCAAGAGGTCAGAATGAGAGGGGCGCAGGTCGTGGGGCTGGAGGAAAGTTATGATCTGCCTGAAAAGCTGGTGGAATCCAGTTCGATAACACCGGATGAGTATTTGAAGGGGGAAAAGTTTGTAGGGTTAAGATGTGGGGGGTCATGGCCTGAAAAGCTGGTGGAATCCAGTTTGATAACACCGGATGAGTATTTGAAGGGGGAAAAGTTTGTAGGGTTAAGATGTGGGGGGTCATGGCCTGAAAAGCTGGTGGAATCCAGTTCGATAACACCGGATGAGTATTTGAAGGGGGAAAAGTTTGTAGGGTTAAGATGTGGGGGGTCATGGCCTGAAAAGCTGGTGGAATCCAGTTCGATAACACCGGATGAGTATTTGAAGGGGGAAAAGTTTGTAGGGTTAAGATGTGGGGGGTCATTGTGAGACTAACTGGGTGAGCTTGGAAGAGCCAACAGAGGCGCGATGGGCTGAACGGCCTCTTTCTGGGGCTGCGTGGAATCTCTATGATTTCAAGAGACAACAGGAGGTCAGAAACAAAAATAAACACAAACAGGAGGGCCTGGGTGGACCAGGGGATAGAAAGGCAGCGGCGGGGGGGGGGAGGGGGGGGGGGGCGGCAGGGAGGGTCAATTTGCATGAAATTGACTATGCTAATGAGTGGAACGCGGTGTGTTGCAGGGAAATAGTTACATGCCGCGCAGGCGCAGTGGGCGGGTGTCCGGGCCACGTGGGCTGGCCGGGAGTGTGGCTGTTTAATCCTGTCCGGCGGTGTTGGCGGGGGGGGGGGGGGTTTCCCTGGAATCGGGGGATCGGGGATCCGGGGATCGGGGGATCGGGAGGGAGTGGGGAGGAGGGGGAGCAGCTTTTTTTTTTAAAGGGTCGGTGGTGAGTTTCAGCGGGAAATGCCGAAGGTTAGAGCGGCTAGAAGTGGCCCGGAGCCCCGGAACCTGGCCTTGGCCGATCAGATCCTGCAGGGAGCCGCCGTCAAAGCCGTCAGCCGCATCAAGAAGCGGGGCCGGGGCCGGGGCCGCGGGCAGGGGCCGGGGCCGGAGGCCGAGGAGGATGAGTACGTCGATGAGAAGCTGTCCCGCCGGATCCTGGAGCAGGCCAGGATTCAGCAGGAGGAGCTGGAGGCAGAGCACGGGGTCGGCAAGAGGAAGGGAGGCGAGAGAGCCCAAACCACGGTCCTGGGTAGGTCTGAAATAGAAACACAGACAGAGAGAGAGAGAGAGAGAACCACCCCCTCCCCCCCCCCCTCTCCCCCTCCCCCCACCCCCCCCCCCCCCCCACCTGCCCCCCCCACCCCCCCCCGCCTCTCCCCCCCCCCCACCCCCCCCCCGCCTCTCCCCCCACCCCCCCCCCCCGCCTCTCCCCCCAGCAGCAGCAGCGCCTGTGGAGAGGAGAATCTGCCTCCCGAGTCCTTTGGAATTGGGTCTGACTGCACCAGACCACCAGCAGGGAGGGAGAGGAGGAGGGGGAGAGGGAGAGAGAGGGAGAGGGAGAGGGAGAGAGAGAGAGGGGGAGAGGGAGAGGGGGAGAGGGAGAGGGGGGAGAGGGAGAGAGGGAGAGAGGGAGAGAGAGAGAGGGGGAGGGGGAGAGGGAGAGAGAGAGAGAGGGAGAGAGGGGGAGAGGGAGAGAGGGAGAGAGGGAGAGAGGGGGAGAGGGAGAGGGAGAGGGAGAGAGAGAGGGGGAGAGGGAGAGAGGGGGAGAGGGAGAGGGGGAGAGGGGGAGAGGGAGAGAGGGAGAGAGAGAGAGGGGGAGGGGGAGAGGGAGAGAGAGAGAGAAGGAGAGAGAGAGGGAGGGAGACAGAGGGAGAGGGGGAGAGGGGGAGAGGGAGAGGGAGAGGGGGGAGAGGGAGAGAGAGAGGGAGAGAGAGGGAGAGAGAGAGGGAGAGAGAGGGGGGTCGAGAGAGGGAGAGAGAGGGGGGTCGAGAGAGGGAGAGAGAGGGGGGTCGAGAGAGGGAGAGAGAGGGGGGTCGAGAGAGGGAGAGAGAGGGGGGTCGAGAGAGAGAAAGAGAGGAGGGGTAGAGAGAGAGGGGGGCAGAGAGAGAGAGGGAGAGAGGGAGAGAGGGGGAGAGGGAGAGAGAGAGAGAGAGAGAGGGAGGTCGAGAGAGGGGGAGAGAGGGGGGGTCGAGAGAGGGAGAGAGAGGGGGGTCGAGAGAGGGAGAGAGAGGGGGGTCGAGAGAGGGGGGTCGAGAGAGAGAAAGAGAGGAGGGGTAGAGAGAGATGGGGGTTAGAGAGAGGGGGGGAGAGGGAGAGAGAGGAGGCAGAGAGGGAGGAGAGGGAGGGAGAGAGAAGGGGGAGGGGAGGGGAGGGGGGGGGGGGGCGGAGGATGCTACAGACACTCACAGGATTTGTCTTAAACCTGCATCACCCCAGCCTCTCCAAGGTGGATGTAAAATTAGTTTCTTTTGATCAGAACTCCCCCCCACCCCCCCCCACCCTCGCCTCAAAAAAGAAACATTTTGAATTTTGAAGGAGTTGGAATTCTAACCAGGTTAAGGAGAGGCTAGTTAAGCACAGGAGGGAGAAAGAAAGCTGGAGATGTTGTTAGATGAAGTAAGGTGAGAAGAAAACGGTGCGGAGCATAAACGGCAGCATAGACCAGTCGGGCTGAATGGCCGGCTGTAGATCCTGCGGGTGTTCAGTGGGAACCATTATCCTGTTTCTTTACAGAAACTGACAAAACTACCATCTATTGACAACCTTTTCTATGTGTTGGAGCAATTGTATGACCACGGCTGACAAATATAAACCACACTTTTTGTGTTTTCATACAATTGTACAGCACAGAAGGTGACCATTTGTCCTATTGAGTCTGCGCTGGTTCTTTCAATGAACGATCCAGTTAGCCCCACTCCCTCGCTCTTTCCCTTATATGGCTGGATAACTGTTCATCCAATTCTCTTTTGATTGTTATTATTGAATCTGTATCCATCACCCTATTAGACAGTGCATTCCAAATCCTAACCACTCATGTTTTTTTTAAAAAAATGTTCTTCCTCCTGTTGCCTTGGACTCTTTAGTGAATCACCTTAAATCTGTGCCCTCTGGTTATCGATTGGGAACAGATTCTGTTTGTATACTTGTCTAAGCTCTTGACTTTTAGACACCTCCCTCGAATCTCTCTTAACCTCTGCTCTAAGGAAAACGACCGAAGATTCTCCAGCCCATTCATGTAACTAATTCCTCATCCCTGGATCCATTCTAGTGAATCCCATTCCACCCTCTCCAAAGCCTTCAAATTCCCTCCCAAAATGTGGTGCACAGAAACTCGAACAATTCTTCAGCAGAAGTAGGTCGTCCTCTCTTCAAAAACATTCCAAGTTGTCCAAGTAATTGGACTTAGAACCATAGATCACTGCAGCACAGAAAACAGGCCATTCGGCCCTTCTAGTCTGTGCCGAAATATTATTCCGCTAATCCCATTGACCTGCACCTAGTCTATAACCCTCCAGACCTCTCCCACTTGTAAAACAAGAGGCTGCGTTACGCTCTGAATGTTGAAACATTGGGACTTTATTGGACCGGTTTTTCTGCTAACGGACACTTGGATCCTTCAGAATATTTAAATGATTTTCTAGTATTAGTAAGATCAGAAAAAGGTGTAGTTGGTCATTCAGAAACCAAGGGGGGGAGGGACTGTTAAGGTTTTGGATTGGGACTGTCATGTGATTTTTTTTTTCATTTGTTGTACCAGTATGTTGTACAACTGACTGAGGTGAATTGCTTCAGTGCACAGTTTGTTCAAACTCCTGTCACACTTGCGGGACTTTTAGAAAAAAATTCATTCATGGTATGTGGGCGCCACTGGCTAGACCTGCGTTTATTGCCCATCCCTAATTGCCCTTGAGAAGGTGGGTGGTGAGCTGCCTTCTCAAACTGCTGCAGACCGCGTGGTGTAGCTACATTGACAGTGCTGGTCGGGACGGAGTTCCAGGATTTTGACCCAGCGACAGTGAAGGGACGGCGATATATTTCCAGGCAGGATGGTGGTGCCTTGGGTGGGAACCTCTAGGTGGCGGTGTTCCCATGCATTGATCATTTCTCTCCCCGCCCCCACCAGGAATTTGTAAAAAGTTACATTTTAAATCGTGGGGCTTTAAAGCAAAACATATTCACAAAGTATTAAGACAAAAGGTTGATTAAAATGTTAATGAATGACATTGGTTCCACAAAATGCTGAAAGCAAGCAATCTGTTATCTTCCCATGGTAATTGGTTGTGAGATGTTTATCAATGTGTAGGAAGGTTCCTGGTCCTAGACCCTGCCCTCCAGCTGTCAAACAGTGATATAAAAACATGGACCAAACCAGGGGTGCAATCAAAAAGGTTACTAGAGTACTCCAGATTGTGAGGGTAGAGCAAGAGAGTTGTTAAGTGTTATTTTTCAAATTGGGCCAGAGATGGGGAAGTGCAATGTGCTCATTATTCTTTGAAATCAAGTTGATTGTATAAAGTCATTCCGGCCTTAACTGCTATTCTGAATGTTCACCTTGCTGTTTATGAAGGCTTGGCCTGAATAGCCAAGTGGTTATGGTACTGGGTTTGTAACCCCAAGATCAAGAGTTCAAATCTCACAATGGCAAACTATGAAACAATGTAACTTCATCTGTATAAACAGATGGAAATGGGTTTGTACTCGAAAGAGTTGCTGTTTATGAAATCAAATAGCTTAACAATTTACACCTGGTCTCATCTTGGCCAGACTTTGAAATGGTCTGAGGTACATGTGTGCACATGAGGAAGTAGTTCAGGTCACAAGGGGGTCTTGTTGTGACATCACCTTCAGTTGGTTTGAAACTGGGTGACTGGGGGGAAAACTCCGAAAGGTAGGACTGCTGATGGGAATGATCAGTCCTGCTGTACCCTAGAGAATATCCATGACACTGCATATTTGTGACTCTTTTAGAGGAAACTCAAAGCAGCATGCAAAATTACAGAGTATGTTGGTTTGGTACACCTCAAAATGACACCTTGTAGATGACTTTACATGGTGGGATGCACGTACACAATGATTGTCTATGGTTTGTCAGAGTTTAAGGCCTGTGGAATTGTACCCCAACGTTAATTGAACTTTTAGGAGAATGGGAAGGGAAATCTATAATCATTTCATTAATTAAAGTGAAAATGGTAAGATTTAATCATGGATGGGCATATTTCCTTATATTTCAATGTTTTTAAATAACTATATTTTCTTGATTTCACATTGGTCTCCTGGTAGTCTGAAACAGGGCACATGGAAGCTGGTGAAAAAAGTGGAGTACTGTGCACAGTACTGGTCACCTTATTTAAGGAATGATGTAAATGTGTTGGAAGCAATTCAGAGAAAATTTATCAGACTTACACCTGGAATGGGCGGGCTGTCTTATGAGGGAAGGTTGGACAGGTTAGGCTTGTATCTGCTGGAGTTTAGAAGAGTAAGAGATGGACTTGATTGAAATATATAAGATCTTGAGGGGTCTTGACAGGGTGGATGTGGAGGGGATGTTTCCTGTTGTGGGAGAATCTAGAACTAGGGGGTCACTGTTTAAAAATAAGGGGTCACCCACTTAAAACGGAGATGAGGTGAAACTTTTTCACTCAGGGTCATGAGTCTTTGGAACTCTCTTCCTGAAAAGATGGTGAATATTTTTAAGGCAGAGGTGGATAGATTCTTGTTAAGCAAAGGGATGATAGGTTATTGAGGGGAGGCAGGATTTGAGCAGATTTGAGCTTACTATCAGATCAGCCATGATCTTATTAACTGGCCGAGCAGGCTCGAGGGGCTGAATGGCCTACTCCTGCTCCTTGTTCGTATGTTCGTAAATATACAGGAGATCTCTTAGCATCTGAAAAGGCTGGTAAATGGTAACCCTTTCCTTTTGAGGTGGTGATGCAACGTGTTCTGTTTTATTTCAGAGTCGCAGGGCCCTGAGCCCATTTTATTTACCATTCCTAAGCATTGGTCGTAATGTTGGTGGCGAATGCGCTTGAGGTTCCTATTTTACCTGCTACTCCTAAAGATACAGGGCTGGGCATGGGTAAAAACAATGCCTTGAAATTTGTAACATTCGTTTAACCAGTGTTAGGTAATCTTGGAAAAACAACAAGACCCAATTGCATCAGCTGCTAAACTATTTTCAGTCCTTGGCAGCAATATTGCTAAAAACCCTTCTTGTAGGAAAGTCAAAGACCATTACAGTACGGTTTGCAGTACAGAATTTAACAATCTAGGGGCCGTTAAATTTCTGTTATCCGGCACTCAATCAACTGGAATTCTCTATTAACCGGAATTCTGGGGTCGGGTTTGAAAAAAAACAGAACTTGCCTTGCATCTCGTTAACTGGCGCCTCCCACTCCCAGAGTACGCCGGATAACCGAGGTTTTCCTGTAGGTAGATGGGAAGAAACGGTTTCCATCGGCGGAACGGTGAAGAACCAATATACGGTGATTGGCGAAAGATTGAACGGTGATACGAGGAGAAACCCTTTTCTCAGTGGCTGGCTAAGAGCTGGAATGCATTGCCTTAGATGGTGGTGAAGGTGGAGGCAGATTCAATCGAGGCTTTCAAGAGGGAATTGGATAAGCCCCAAAGAGTGAATTTGCAGGGCTGTGGCGAGAGGACAGGGGAGAGAGGGATTTGCTGAGTCTCTCTTGAGGAGAGCCGGCACAGCTCAACTACTGAATGGCCTCCCCTTGCATTGTAAGCATTAGAATGATTCCGTCTACGTTTATGTTCAATGTTATCCAGAGTTGCAAGTCTGGAACTGTTGAATGTACGCTGAAGGAGGAACACCACCTTAAGACAAGACTTCAACAGAAAGGCTGAAGGATTGTGCACATAGAAAGATCTGCTTGCCATATTTAATAGAGTTACCACAAGAAAACACTTACAGATACTGCACTGCAGGGGCTCAGCAGCTCTATTCAATATGGCAAGTTCGCATCTTGGCTGGTGACACTTCCCCCTCTGCGTTGCCTTATCAATTGCTGCTTTATATTTGGAAATAAGTAATCCTTGGACGCCCACAGAAGTTTGGTTAAGGAGCCATGAAAGAGGTCACTAGCTGACCTCTTTCGAAAGGTCAGAGGAAGCTAAACCAAGAGGGTGAGAACAAAAAGTGACCATTTAAAGTAGGAAAAAAGTAATTGGATGAATAGTTTTGAAGAGGTGCCCTGTGCCAGAGTGTTTGTGGCTATTCAACATGTTTTGATATTGTAGGCACAAGTTCAAAAGGTCAAGGTCCGGACTCTGACTCAGATGATGAATGGCCGACGCTGGACAGAGCTGCAGCAATCGCAAAGGAAGGGTATTGTGAGGAGGTCATCGTGAGCCCTGAGGATGAAAAGGCAATTGATATGTTCATGAGCAAAAATCCACCACTGAGGTAATGTCAGATAAATAGGCAGGCAGGCCCTATGCTTTTTGATATTTCTGCTGGGAAGAAGAGCCACTTCCACACAAAACTCTGCAAGTTGTGCTGTGTGCCTGCTGCATTCTGGAGTTCCTGATGCTGACTGATTTTCTCTCTCTCTCTCTCTCTCTCTCTCTCTCTCCCCTCCCCTCCCCCACCCCCACCCACGATTTAGGCTATTTTTAATTATTGTCATGCTGGATTCTCCCCTTCAGCGGGGGAGATGGGGAGAGATTCCTGTGGACGGCCTCTGGTGCCTGTCGTTGTGTAGCGTGACCAGTGTCTCTATGGTAGTCAGAGAGCGGTGCCAGATTTTTAAGGGATGGAGGAGCTGAATCGAATCACTTTCCCCCCTCACCACAGCAGTGATGTTTTTAGTGCACAGCATTGCTATTTGAAATGATAAGTACATTATTTACATGTTTTGAATATGCCTCACCCTTACAAGAGACTAGCAGAGAATCATGGAAAGCTTGTGGTCAAATCAGTACACTTGACCAATTCCATCATCTCATCCGCTGCTCCCATTCCCATCCCACCTCCCATTCCCATCCCACCCCCCATTCCAATCCCACCCCCCATTCCCATCCCACCCCCTCCCTCCATAAACCCTGTCTTTCACTGTGATTGTCAGCAGGCCATTTGTCTGTGAGTGGCCATGGAATAGGGTGAACATCGTAGCTTGAGCTTTATTATTTTCTCTTCTGATGTGAGCGTTTGCATGGTTTCCAGCAGGGATCATTGTGTAGTGATCAGGAGCAGCTGCCAGCAGGTTGATTTTCCATATTTTTCGATCAGCTCAGCTCACCTGCCTTCCCTTGAATACTGAAGCTAAATGTAAATACCCCACTGCAGGAGTTGAATTTGGGCTTTTTTGTTCCTGTATGGGAACATCACATGGGGCAATGAATTTATCCTTCGAACTGCTTTGACTGAGGTTAAGTCGTACTTAATGACGTTATAATGTACTTGAGGCCTTCGATGTCTTGTTCCTTATACTATCACTAGCTGTGGAGTTGGAAGATGTTGTCAGAGTTATCAGCCCTACTATTTTGAGCCCAAGCATCAATTGGATGTAAATCTATTTTGGCTGCACGTGTGCACTGGTCAGTTAACTTTTTTTGTTCTGCACTAAAGGCGTACTCTTGCTGACATCATTATGGAGAAGATCACAGAGAAGCAGACGGAAGTGGCGACAGCCATGTCTGAATTCTCTGGCCGGCCTATGCCTCAGCTTGACCCCAGAGTCCTGGAAGTGTACAAGGGAGTTCGTGAGGTAAAGGGTTCCGCCATGTTCATAGTAAATTGTATTTTATTCACCCAAGGCAGCAGGTTTAGCAATAGAGTATTGTACCTCGAGGGCGCACGTTCTTATATTGGGTGCTATTTGTAATAATTTACTATATTGAGTCTTGCCAGTAGAGGGAGTGTTGTGTTGGCTAGCAAGTGAGAAAAGTGGATAGAATGACCAAAATTGCTTCATACTTCTTAACATAGGATATGTAATATGACATTGAGACCAACGCTGCACAAGTAGCTTCCCGTGCTAGCATGTATTGAAACTCTTGATGTCCGCAGGAAAAACATCTCCTCCTCAAAGAACCCCACTAGCTGATGGCTAATGAAATGCTCCCATTGACACAGAACCTCAAAAAAAAACCCCACACACTCCTCTGAAATCCTACTGGAACACACTCCATGAGCTACAAACATGCAACAGCCCTACCTCTCGATGGCACATCTCTGGGTACGTCGCCAACTACAACCTGGTAACTGACCCGAGTGGTGGAGGCCCAGGTTTCCACAGAAAATCTGGACAACCCCTCAATGGCTTGAGGACGGGCCGGGGAATATGTGGCCACTCACTCCTCAAGGGGAACATGAGGAACAGCTTTAATTGTGACAGTGGCCATCCAAGCGAGACCATCGTCCATACACTGGACTTCTGCCCTGAGAGATCCATTCCTGGTGGCATCACAACACTGTGTCGGTGGCAAGCGTTAAATTAATTGCTAATATCAACATCGTTTATAACTGCTTTCCCAGCTAAATGAATAAAAGAAAAGTAGGATATACATCACTGAAACAGGCCATGCTGGTATTTATGATCCACTTAAACTTCTTCCCATCTTTTCTCATCAATGGTAATCATCTAGTCCCTTCTCCCTCATACCTGTATAGTTTCCCCTTAAACGCATCCATACCATTCCCTCCAACCACTCCCTGTGCTTATGGTTATAGGAGGCAGGAAAGTGGAGTTAAGGCCACAATCAGATCAGCCATGATCTTATTGAATGGTGGAACAGGTTCGAGGGGTCAAATGGCCTTCACCTGCTCCTATTTCTTATGGTCTTATTTTATGATTTGTGGTGGTGTGTTCCACTCTTTGGGTGGATAAGTTTCTTCTAAATTCCCTATTGGAATTTTTGGGAATAACTTGCATTGATGTCCTCGAGTTATGCTGTTCCTCACCGGAGAAAACATCCTCCCTCTATCCGCTTTAACGAAACATTTCATAATTTTAAAGACTCCTATGAAGTAAACCCTCAGCTTTTATTTCAAGAGAGAAGAAAGCCAGCCTGCTGGTCTTTTCCTGATGTGGATATCCATGCATTTCTAACATCATCTTTATTAATGAAGGAAGAAACATGGTGGCACTAATTGAATGATTTTCTGTGTAACCACAAACACATTTGCGTAACTCTTGTTTGTGAAGCATGATTCTTATTTCTTTTACATTTAAAATTATTTTCTTGACTCTCTCTCCCAGACGAACGCCACCTCAGCCTGAGAAGCCTTGTAGATGATTTGCTAGGATTTTACCTGGGAATAGGTATTTCTGAGGCAGGTTAATGTTTCTTCCCTTTGATGGGGGGAGTACATGTGCCTCCCCACAGCCTAGTAGCTGGGAGCTCTGAGGACTTGAACCTACATTCTGTCTCTCTCATAGTGCAATATTAAAGTGTTATCTATGTTACTTCCTCTATCTTTACAACGGCATCCCCCTGCAGGAACCTTCAGCCCTGTCTATTCTCTCTCCTTTGCCCCACCCATTAGCCAGCTGTGCCCTGGAATTTCTCCCACTAAACATTCTCCACCTTTTTTGAGACTGTCCTTTAAAACTCAGTTCTTTGACTTGAGCATATGGTCACTCCACCCTCCTCGCAACCGCCGCCCCCCCACCCAGTCACAAGCTGCCCCCCCGGTGCAATTTGTCACAGCTGCCAAAATGGGAGCAGGTTGTTGGATGTGGATTGGCCTGAAGCTTCCTCAGTGAGATGGAAGCTCTTAATAAAAAGGATTTCTTTTTCAGCTTTGTAGTTACAGAGCATCAACCAGGCAGGGGAGAAGCCTCAAGGAAGATCTGCATAATTGTAATAACGTTGAGTTAACACAGCATGGTGGAGTCGTGCACACTACTGAGTGCTCTCTTCTCTCGTTTGCATCTTGTGATTATGTACATGTGTGCTGCCCAACGGAAACAATCTATCGCTTACTTTATCAAAAGCCTCCATAAACTTGAAAGAGCCTTTAATCATGTCATCTTCTTACTTGCTCAGCTCCAGTGAAAAAAACACGTCTTAGTTTTTCGTCATAACACCAATTTCTCACCTGTGGTAACACCCAGTGGAGTTGAGCATTATCCTTCCTGTAAGGATGTCCAAAACTGTATTCCAGTTGCAACTTAACTCAGGCCTTGTACAAGTTCGATATTACCTCATCGTTTTTTCATCTGGCGCCTCCAGATACAAAACCAACGAAACCGCTAATTGCATTTGCTTCATCTACTTAATTAAACTGGTACCTGAAATGATCTGACATGTCATGTCATGTGTGCTCTGCCTGAAGGCAGTTCCTTGACTCATTGGCTGCTGATGCTTCATCCTGGCCTATTTCTTGGCAGCTTTTGTCAGTGATGGTAGGTAACTCCATTTTCAGGTCCCTCCGTTTCATTTGAAATTTTAAGATTTAAGTTTCCTTCCCCCATTCTTATTTCCAAAAGGTTTTACTTCATGCTTCTCTGAATTAAACTGCATTTTCCACCTATCATACTAGGCTGTCTACTTCCCCTTGTGGTCTTTAACAGTCTAAATCATTATTTGCCATTTTCTCCACCTGAAAGTTGGTCTCATCAGGAAATTTTGATATATTTGATATTCCCTCAATTCCTAATTATTGTATGTTGTTAATAAATGGTCCCTGTGAAACACCTCTCACTAAACATTTCCAGTCCAAAACATTTCCTTTACCCCTTTAAAAAAAAACCTAGAAAAGGTTGTACAGAGGTTAAAAGATCAGATACATAAAGATGTTTTGAAGTATAATGACACACATTCTTTAAATATATTAATTAAATTACTATCTCTACCTTCATGTTTACCTTATGCATCAATCTCAGGTGAGCTGAATGAACAGCTATCATTTTTTAAGTTCATTCACGGGATGTGGGCTTCGCTGGCTGGACCAGCATTTACTGCCCATCCCTAGTTGCCCTTGAGAAGGTGGTGGTGAGCTGCCTTCCTGAACCGCTGCAGTCCCTGAGGTGTAGGTACACCCACAGTGCTGTTAGGGAGGGAGTTCCAGGATTTTGACCCAGAGACAGTAAAGGAACGGCGATATATTTCCAAGTCAAGATGGTGAGTGACTTGGAGGGGAACTTCTGGCTTATGGTGTTCCCATCTAACTGTTGCCCTTGTCCTTCTTAGTGGTAGTGGTCATGGGTTTGGAAGGTGCTGTTGGAGGTGCCTTGGTGAATTCCTGCAGTGCATCTTGTAGATGGTACACACTGTTGCTACCGTGTGTCAGTGGTGGAGGGAGTGGATGTGGTGCCAATCAAGTGGGCTACTTTGTCCTGGACGGTGTCCAGCTTCCTCAGTGTTGTGGGAGCTGCACTCATCCATGCAAATGGACAGTATTCCATCACACTCCTGTCTTGTGCCTTGTAGATGACGGACAGGCCTTAGGGAGTCAGGATGTGAGTTACTCGTCGCATGACTCCGAGCCTCTGAACTGCTCTTGTAGCCACAGTATTTGTATGGCTAGTCCAGTTCAGTTTCTGGTCAGTGGTAACCCCAGGATGTTGATAGTGGGGAATTCAGTGCCATTGAACATCTAGGGGCAATGGTTGGATTCTCTCTTGTTGGAGATGGTCATTGCCTGACACTTGTGTGGTGTGAATGTTACTTGCCACTTGTCAGCCCAAGCCTGGATATTGTGATTCATTGATTGAGAATTAGTTAGCAGACAGGAAACTGAGAGTAGGAATAAATGGGTCTTTTTTTGGAGTGGTAGGCGGTGACTAGTGGGGTACCACAGGGATCAGTGCTTGGGCCCCAGCTATTCACAATATATATCAATGATTTGGATGAGGAAACCAAATGTAATATTTCCAAGTTTGCTGACAACATGAAACTTGGTAGGAATATGAGTGGTGAGGAGGATGTTAAGAGGCTTCAAGGCGATTTAGATAAGTTGAGTGAGTGAGTGGGCAAATACATGGCAGGTATAGTATAACGTGGATAAGTATGAAGTTATCCACTTCGATTGGAGAAACAGAATGGCAGAGTATTATTTCAATGGTGATAGATTGGGAAATGTTGATGTGCAAAGGGACCTGAGTGTCCTTGTACATCAGTCACTGAAAGCCAGCATGTAGGTGTAACAAGCAGTTAAGAAGACAAATGGTATGTTGGTCTCCATTGCGAGAGGACTTGAGTACAGGAGCAAAGATGTCTTACTGCAGCTATACAGGGCCTTGGTGAGACCACACCTGGAGTATTGTGTGCAATTTTGGTCTGCTTACTTAAGAAAGGATGTACTTACCACAGAAGGAGTGCAGCAAAGGTTCACCAGACTAATTCCTGGGATGGCAGGATTGTCATGTGAGGAGAGATTGGGCTGACTAGACCTGTATTCACTGGAGTTTAAAAGAATGAAGGGGATTTCATTGAAACGTATAAACTTCTGACAGGGCTGGACGGACTTGATGCGGAGATGATGCTTCCTCTGGCTGGGGTGTCTAGAACAAGGGGTCACAGACTCAGGATACAGGGCAGGTTATTTAGGATTGAGATGAGGGGAAACTTCTTCACTCAGAGGGTGGCGAACCCATGGAATTCTCTACCACAGAGGCTGTGGAGGCCAAGTCACTGAATATATTTAAGGAAATAGATTTCTAAGCTCTAAAGGGATCAAGGAGTATGGGGAGAGAGCAGGAGTGTGGCGTTGAGATAGAGGATCCGCTATGATCATATTGAAGGGCTGAATGACCTACTCTTTTCTATGTTTACAACTGAGTTGAGCATCTACAGACACTTAAGTTGATGACCTCTTCCTCTTCCTCTTGCCTTCCCCACCCTTCGTTTCTCAGGGAAAGGGCTTCTCTTGTGCTGGGGGAAAGTCTATGTCATGACCCAATTTGGGAGAGGAAATTTGGCATGCAGCAAGCAGTCGTGTGGGCAAACTTGCAATGGTATCAATTTCTGTATTCAGTTTATTGGAACGCAGCCCCATTTTTTTTAATTGAACCATTCACAGCCGGAATCTTCTTTCTCAGGTGTGCCTGGCGTTCAGTGTCCTTTGTGGCTGCGTGAATTTTTCTTCAAATATAATTTGTTAAAATAAGTCTTTTTTTTTACATTTAAAGTCTGAATGAAACAAGAGCATCGCACTGTATTCAGTGAATATAACACTGGCTGTGCTTGCTAAAATTTACATCTTGCTTTCCAAAAGGTATTGTGTAAGTATAGGAGTGGGAAACTTCCGAAAGCCTTTAAGATTATCCCGGCGTTGTCAAACTGGGAGCAGATCTTGTACATCACTGAACCAGAGACCTGGACAGCAGCAGCCATGTATCAGGCAACAAGGTAAGGGACCAGTATTCGTGTAACCCTTTGAGAACCAAAGTCCCTCTTCTGTTGTCCTTTTTGCTCAGTTTTGTAAAGCACGCTTATGCTTCGTTGGCAGAGGTTTATAAAACAATTGCACTCGCTTTATTTAAAGCTCTTTTAGGTTTAACCCCTTATTACAGAAGGGAAAGTGATTGCATTGTGGTGATACTGCTTCTGCTGAGGGTGGGATCCGTGCTGCTCTGTTGAGGTTAGTTGCTTGTGATGTTCTTAACCATGAGCTCAGGCTGGTAATCCGGTATCCAAAGCAGTTGACCCGCTGACACGTTGCTGCCTCTTTCCACCGGAGAGTGCTTCAATGTGACATCACCACCTTTGTGTCTTTATTTCTTTAAAAATCAATTTTGATGCAATGTTTGTATTATTTGTTCCCACCCCCACCCTCCCCAATTCCCTTCAGGATCTTTTCCGCCAATTTGAAGGCAAGGATGGCACAGAGATTCTATAACTTGGTGCTTTTGCCTCGAGTGAGAGATGATATTGCAGAATACAAACGCCTGAACTTTCACCTTTATACTTCCTTGAAAAAAGCACTTTTCAAACCTGGAGCTTGGTTTAAAGGTAAGGTTGGCTTTCATCTGGTAAAGGGAATTGAGAGAGCTAATGGAGCTATACCCATGGTTCTTTTTTAACTTGTCAATAAATGAGCTCTGTAACATTTACTTCTTGTCTGGCATCTTATTATAACACCAGGTGCATTCTACTTGGAAGTTTTTCTCTTCCAAACTACCCCTGATCAGCAGAATATGGTTGATTTGCAGTTTTGTGCATGTAGATCTGCATCGTTGTCCTTGGGACTGCTGTAAGGTGGAACTGGGGGCATTAACTTGAACTATGACAAATATGTTGCAGTAAATTGTATACTGTCCTTCTGCGCTTGGGTTCTGATTGGAGAGCATTTTGAATCTTGGAATATGTGATTGAAGCGCTGATGATCCCAATCCAGTCACTGATGGTAGCAACGAGAAAGCTATTGATATTTAAAAGCAAACCTATTTTACCCTGTTGTACTGAAGGTACTGGCTCTTGCTTTGGTGCCATTTGTCATTTCGTCCAAGTGACCATTTTTTTCAAGTGAGCCTGAACAGTGAGTGTTAACGGACAATTTGTGGGGCACATCCTATTTTAATTTCTTCATTTAAGAGCACTTGGCATTTGCATAAATGCATCTCTCTCTAATTGGTCTGTAACAAAGAAGATTACAGACCAATTAGAGACAACAGTAATAAGGACAGGGACCTTGCAAATCTGATGCTGGTTGTTGTTGGGAACACTTAAGACTTGGAGAAAATGTCTCAGGATACCAAAGAGAAGTGTCCAGCGAGTCATCAAGTCTGTTCATTCTTGGCTAAACAAGTAGATTTCTAATACAAAAGGACAAATGCTGTGGATGCTGGAAATTTGAAATAAACAAAGTGCTGGACATGCTCAGTGGGTCTGGCAACAACTGTGGAGAGAGAAGCCGAGTTAATATATCAGGTTATCTTTTGTTAGAACTGTTCAGAGGTGTATTGTCTAGCATTTTCTGTTTTTTAGTTTAGGTGAATTTCTAACTTTCCCTTTTGTGCAAGAGCAAAACAGGGGGTGGGGGAAAAATCTGGCTTGCAAGAAGGCGGCAAGAATAGATGCTTAATTGCAATTTTTTAAAACAACTTCTTCCATTCCCCAGGTATTCTACTTCCCTTGTGTGAATCCGGCACATGCACACTAAGAGAAGCTATCATTATCGGTAGCATTCTGACAAAATGCTCTATCCCAGTTCTGCACACCAGGTAATTGTTGGTTTGTATGTGGTGCTTTGTAAGTGGAGGGGGAGGGAATGAAAATTACACATCAGACTGTTTATTTGGTAACCCATGCGTGAAATACTTTTGGGTGTTTGTTTCTGTTAAAGGTGTTAGTTAAATGTTGGTTGTTACTCCTTTATGAAATTATGACACTGTTAGTAATGTATCACTTGCACTTTTGGTCACCCATCATAATACCTCCCCCCTCAGCTTGATGACATCGCTGTGAAGCACTTTGGAACATTTGTTCTCCGTTAAAAGCTCCTATATGAAGCAAGTTGTTGCTGCCCATAGTGATGAGAGCAGTTCTTCCTCTACCTTGTTTCTTCCCCACCTAATTATGTTTTTAAATAAGTAAACAAGCAACAATTTCCACTTTTGAATAATGTTTTTGTAGAGGGAGAAAACGGTTAATGGAACGCAAGTTATGTCTTGGTTCCAAAATGATTCATGATTAAAAATACCAATTCAGGTATTTTCTAAGCTAATTAAAACAGCCACTATAAGCTTCATTGGTGACTCATGATTTCTACAGTGCAGCCATATATACGTTTGATAATCTGTTTTGTGATATCAGTATCTCTATCTCTTTTACTATAATTCATCTTCTGTTAACAGTGCTGCAATGCTGAAGATTGCAGAAATGGAATATAATGGAGCAAACAGCATCTTCCTTCGACTGATGATTGACAAGAAGTACGCACTTCCCTTCCGAGTTATTGACGCTTTGGTGTTTCACTTTCTGCAGTTCAGGACTGATAAGCGAGACCTGCCTGTATTGTGGCACCAGTGTCTGCTTACCTTTGCCCAACGATATAAGGAGGACCTGTCCTCTGAACAGAAAGAGTCATTGCTGGAACTGCTGAGAATCCACTGCCATTCACAGATTTCACCTGAGATCAGGCGGGAACTTGTCAACTCCAAGTCGAGGGATGTAGAAGTGGGAATGACAGCGGAGTGACTTTGTGTCTCAGTTTTGACCGATTTATGTATTTTTGTGTGAATAAATACCTGGATTTGAAGTGAGGTTGATTGACCTGATCAGCTTTTGTTTTCTGTTCAATAACAAACTCTTACTAGAAAGCAGGGACAATTAATTATTTATCTGTTGCACATCACTTTTATGAATAATTATTTATTTTCCGCCATTTTTTTTTTGCCTTGTTTTTTCCCCTTCCTAAAGAGAGTGGTGCTGTTGTCCTCATATTCTGTTTTATCATAGCTCCTGTGAAGTGCCACTGGACATTTTATTACATAAATGGTGCTATATTTATATTTGTTGTTGTTTGTGGGCACTCTAACATTCACATAGCCACACTCTTGAGTAAAGATTAAGTGCGTGGAGTTGGTTTGGTTGCTACCCTGTGTCCCCAAGCACACTGAGGCCAATTATAGGTTCCTGGCTAAGCTGCTGGCTCACTGTATACAAGCAACTGTAACCGCTATCAACAGTAAGACTTGGATGACTTCTGCACTATGATTTTTGGAAATGTGCTTTATGTGTGGAATGTACTATCTCAATATCACTAACTTCAAATCAGTTAATCTTGTTAATAAGATTTTACTGCACTTGACCATAAGACGCAGGAGCAGAAGAAGGCCATTCGGCCCATCGAGTCTGCTCCGCCATTCAATTACATCATCACTGACCTTATAATCCTTAACTCCACTTTCCTGTCTTTTCCTCATCACCCTCGATTCCCTTACTGATTAAAAATCTGTCTATCTCAGCCTTGAATACACTGAACGACCCAGCTTCTACAACCCTCTGCAGTAAAGAATTCCACAGATTTACTAGCATCTGTGAGAAGAAATTCCTCGTCATTTCTGTTTTAAACGGGCGACCCCATACTCTGAGATTATGCCCACTTGTCCTACGCTCTCTCACAAGGGGAAACAACCTCTCAGCATCTACCCTGTTAAGCCCCCTAAGAATCTCATGTTTCAGTAAGGTCACCTCTCATTATTCTAAACTCCAATGAGTAAAGATCTCATAAACAGCAATGAAATCAATAACTAGTTAATTTGTTTTTAGTAGTGTCAGTTGAAAGCAGAATGCTGTTCGTAACACGAGAAGAACTCACTGCTCTTCTAATAGTGCCATAGGCTCTTTCTGACAGTACAGCATTCCATCAGCACTACACCGAGCTGGTAGCCTAGAGTTTCATCGTGGTTAAAACCAAACTGGTTTTGATAAAGGGATGATGCACAACGTTGACTGATGAAAATAGCTGTCAGCCTTGGCTGTTGCCCGAGTCAGAAGCTCATGGGTTCAACCTTTCAACCAAGAGGCTTGAACATGTAATCCAGAATGGCATTTCAGTGGAGTGCTGGAATGTTGCTTGGTTCTGTTTTTCAAATGAGAAGTTTAAACAGGCCAGTTCTATCCTCTGTACGTGTTTTATTCTGCAACAACATGAACTTATTTATTTCATTGTTTAGGATACCGTTGTTTGTGAGCTTTTAAACAAGCCTTTTGCGTTTCCTACACTAAAGCAGTGACTGTACTTCAAAAAAGATTTCATTGACTGTAAAGTCATGTCCTCGTGTTGTGAAAGATGCAGTATGAATTCAAATCCATTCCTTTTTGTTTCCCAAGACCAACCTGGCAAAGTTTGAGTATGTTCTGATTGTGGGTCAAAAGCAAGAAATTCTTCTTACACTACAATATTTTCTAATTATCTCCCTCACTGAAGGTGGGTGGAGGTAATGTTTTTGGCCCCGTTTGTCTATTTGACTGTAAACAATAGATCTTTTAGAAACTGACTCTCAGGTTTCATTGAAACTTGGTACACGGATAAGGGGTATGGCCCAAGTAAGAACTGATTAGCTTTTGATAAAGGTGTGGATCTGGATCCTAGATTTTTTTTAAGGATTCCTTAGCATTGGGAGATGGAGTGAATTGATTTTTTTCTTAGAATGTTGTGGGGGTTTTATTTAGAATATTGCAGATTGCTTCAGCTGCTGTGGTGCAATTTGTCACAGCTGTCAAAATGTGAGCAGAGTTTTCAAAGCAGGCTGTTGTATGTGGATTGGCCTGAAACCTGCTCAGTGAGGTGGAAGCTCTTAACAAAAAGATTTTTTTTTCTAGCTTTGCTTTTAGACCATTAACCAGGCAGGGAAAGCCTTAAGGATGTGCTGCATAATTGTAATAATGTTGAGTTAACACTGTGCGGTGGAGATGCGCACTCTATGTGGTGGCTTTTTCACTTATTTACATTTTGTGATATTCAAGATCCATCAATTCATTGTTCACACAGAAATCACAAACTAAATAATGCAATACAGGTATTAAAATATATCCCAAGAGTTCATTACATTAGAGTTATTAGATTAATTTTTATTCTCTTCAGAAAACTTGAGATGGGGAAGTTGTCTCATCATTTGGCAATTCACAGTGATTTGGAACCATTCACAAGTCCACTTCTGGATTTGCAATAAATAGTGTTTCTTTTTTCATTCAAAAACTACCTCACCGATCTCTGTAGGACTCGGCAATTGGCGCAGTGCTTTTATTTCCTATATGGGAACTTCATTGGGTTAAGAATAGGGCCTATTTTAAATGGAGCAACTGATGGAAGCATCTCTATCAGCCCACACGTGAATCATATCTTTTTGAGAGAAGCACCAAGAACAGCCACTGCACAATGAACTGGAGTCCAATGAGGGAATCTATAAGGGAGGGAAGAAAGATTTGACAATCCATGTGTGAAACATCTGACATTTGCCTGTTAATGGTGTTACTTAAATGCAGGCTGTTGCTACTTTTATGAAAATAAGCACCCTAAGAATAATTAGTGCTTCAGTCTCTGAATTTGTAAATCTATATTTAAGCACTAGCTTGCAGTGTTCAGCATTTAAGATATCTTTAGAAAGACTGCAAATGCTTCCTGTTTTGCTTTAGATTTCCACCATTTGAAGTTTTCTTGATATATATCGGATTCTGAACATAACTCAGTGCCAATCTTCTGTTTAGTAGGTAAGCTTTCCTGGCAATCTCCATAATCTGAGGCAGATAGGTTTGTAGTACTCTTGGATACCAATAATGAGTGATAGATTTCATTAATGATGGGGACCTCCTTGGCTCCAGATAACCCTACACAATAATGCCCTGGAAGGTAAATGTTCCCAGTTGGCATTGAGGCTCCCTTGATAGACTGTATGGCTTCAGCTCATCAAATTCCAACAATAGTCTTAAGGATCAGTGGGAGCCCCCAAGCCTTGGCTATTGCCAACCTGCATCTCATCTCTTTAGACTTGGATAAATAGGTTGTGTCTCTACCAGGAAAAACAATACAGTTTTTGGGGAAAGTAGTGTCGTGATAATGTTACTGAACTAGTAATCCAGAGGTCTGTCTAGGTTAATGTTCTGGGGACATGGGTTTAAACAGCACCGAGGCAACTAGTGCAATTTAAATTCAATTAATAAAAAATTTGTAATGTTGACCATGAAACTATCATCAATTGTTATAAAAACCCGTCAGGTTCAATAATGTCCTTTAGGGAGTTAAATCTGCCATCGTTACCTGGTGTGGCCTACATGTTGTATGATATGCCTGCATGTCATTGTAATGTAAAGGTGCTCAGCAAAGCAAAAGTTAAGCTGGGACTGGAGAATAGCACTGCACACAGTATGATGTATGGAGTCACATGGCGATAGGGAACACACTCAAGAAGCAGCCTACCTGCATAGCAACAGCACTACATGACAGCAACCTAGGGTCTGTGAACAGTTAAAGATTAACATTAAACAGTTCATGTTTAAAAATGTAAGTTGCAAGACTTTCTCATCAATGAGCTACAGTAGCTGACACCATATTACAGCATGTGACTCCAGATTCATAGCAATGTGGTTCACTCTTCCCTCTGAAATGGTGTGGCGAGCCACTCAGTTTAAGGGCAATTAGGGATGGGCAACAAATGCTGACCTTGCCAGGAACACCTACATCCCATGAAAGAATAAATAAATGAACAAACATTAAGTTCATCTCTGGGCATTTCAGAGGGATTGGGGTTGATGACACAAAGTTAGGCAATGGGTTTCTATGCATGTCACAAAAAGAGAGAAAGGATACTTTTGTTAACTTGTAATACACTACAGTAAAATTTCAAATGTGTTACTGCTGAAGTATAGTGACAGCACTTCACAGCAATTTAAAATGGAAATGAAAGGTTCTAAGATTCCATGATTTTTTTTAAAAAGAGCTTATTATCTAACCAGCTCCATAGACAAAATGGGAAGAAATATTATTGAGCATTAAATCCAGTTTTGAATAAAGTGGTAAAATATACACTTTTGAGAGTTTACTTTTTTTTTAATAAGCTATTAACAGTGTTGATCAAATTTCTAACTGCTACTTTAACACTGTTATTAGTGAGAGCAGTGCAGGCAGGGAGTTTAATGTGAAAACATTAAAGCATGCAGAAGAAAATAAATTAGTGGATAGATATATATTTGTGATGTGTTCAAGATGGCAATTGTATTCCATCTGCATGTGGTTCAAACCTACCCATCCACCTCCACTATTCCATACAATCCTAACTACATGTTGCTTGGGGTCAAAAGTGCAGTTGGCTAGCATGGTCCCAGCCCCTTGGTACAGCTTGGAGCAAGTACTCTGAGGTGGGTGTGTGACCTTTGAAAGACCACTTGTAGAGTCATAACAATACTAAATCTGAGCTGTGATTACAGCACTAATTATCAGCATGAACAACGAATACAACCCAGGACACGTTTAAGATAATTAGCAAAAAAAACAGATGGGAGAGAGAAATATTTTTGCACATTGAGTTATGTTTTGGAATGCACTACTTGAAAAGGTGGTGCCAACAGATTCAATAACTTTCAAAGGGGAGTTGGATATATACTTGAGAAGAAAATGTTTTCAGGCATGTGGGGTAAGAGTGGACTAATTGAATAGGTCAGGGGTTGCAACCATAATAGCAAGAAAATGTATTCTTAAAATTTAGTCAAAAACACAATTTCTTAAGAGCCACAATGCTGTTACTTAAAACCCCAATAACCATGAAAAACAAGACAGAGACACATTTTTGGATTTCTCTGCAATACCCCAAAAAATGATAATGAGAAAAAAAATGGGTTCAATTGATCAAAGTCAGGAGCTGCACAGGAACTCCTAATGGGCCGATTCGGCTCCAGCACTATAATGCAGAACTTGGGAAATTCCAATATAAATTTTAAATGTTCCTTTGGAGCAAGTTTGTTAAACCTTTTATTATAGAGAGAGCAACTTCCTGCATCATTTGAACACATCATTTGTGTACATGCTTTTCTATAGACATTGGGATGTGATTCATGCTTACGGTTCCCCATTGCAAATTCTCTATTTTAAGTAACTTAACTTGTTAGATTTCAGTGCGGTGCAGAAGCTAAGAATATTCAGAGCAGAAAAGGAAGGAAAAGCAGAGAGTTTGGGATGGTGGCCTATGGAATGGCAATGATCAAGTCTGCCTACCTACTGTTTTGATGGGTAGTGTGGTTTGGGATGGATTCCTATCAATGTATGACTTAAGAACTGTGTTCTTGCTGTTCTGATGCATCCAGTAATTGTGTTGCTTGCCCTTTGCTTCTAAGGAAATAGGAAGGACAGACTTGAAAACTACACATATATAAGGACGTTATGGCATGGAAAGAGGTCATTCGGCCCATCAAGTTCATGCCAGCTCTATAGAACAATCCAATCTGTCCCATTCCCCTGCTCTTTGCCCGTGGTCCTGTAAATTTATTACCCTTGAGTGTCCATTCAATTTCCTTTTGAAATCATTCATCATCTTTGCTTCCATCAACCCCGTGAGCAGTCAGTTCCAGGTCATTACCGCTTACTGCGTAAAAAGTTCTTCCTCCTTGCATCTCCTGCCCAAAACCTTAAATTTGTGTCACCTAGTCCTTGTACCATCAGCTAATGACAACTTTTCTTCGTCTACCTTATCTTAGCCTGCTTTTTGAGAATGTAACTAGTAGAGTAGATAAGGGGAACCTGTAGATGTAATATACTTGGATTTCCAAAAGGCATTTGATAAAGTCCATACAAAAGGTTAAGATACAAGGTAAGGGCTCATGGATTTGGGGGTAATACACTAGCATGGATGGAGGATTGGTTAACAGACAGGAAGCAAAGAGTAGGTATAAACATGGCATTTCGAAGAATGGCAGGAAGAATGGTGGAGTGCTGCAAGGATCAGTGCTGGGGCCTGAGCTATTTATAATCTATATTAAAGACTTAGATGAAGGGACAGGGAGTAATGTATCTACGTTTGCTGATGATAAAAGATGGGTAAGAATACAGGCTGTGAGGAGGAGACAAAGAGGCTGCAACGAGATGGGCAGGTTAGATGAATGGGTAACAATGTAGCAGATGGAGTCTAATGTGGGGAAGCATGAGTTTATTCACCTTGGTAGTAAGAATTGTTCTAATGCTAGACCAGACCCCCATGTTTTTGGTACCACCAGGTTAGGGACCAGTAACATTTTACTTAAAGTAGACAAAGTTTGAGATCCAAGACACCAAGAAGTAAAGCCACAAGATTCCACAGTTTTTGAACAAACAAAATAAACTTTATGATACAAGTTATACAAGTTCAGAAAAATAAAACAATTTACAATATCTATCTTATACTCTAACATCCAGGGTAATATGAATACAAGGTAATGTGAATTAACAGGCAGACTGAGGTCAAACACAGTACACTGTACAATAAATGGCAAATATGACCAAGACAGATCCCATGGATTTCTCAGCAACCCGCCCATATGTCAGTAAACACTGTGAGTCAACCGGTCTCACTGAAACTCTGTCTCACTCACAAGGGATTCCAATCTTCACCTTTGAAGATCTAAATGTTGATGTTCAGAGGGACTGGGTGTATTTGTACGAGGAACACAAAGTTAGCGTGCAGATTCAGAAGGCAAGTGGCATGTTGGTCTTTATTACAAGGGAATTGGAGTAAAGAAGTCTTGCTACAAGTGTACAGGGCTTAGGTGCAACCACAACTGGAGTACTGTGTGCAGTTTTGGTCTCCATATTTAAGGAAGCATATACTTAGAGTGGAGGTGGTACATGATTGGTCCCTAAGATGAGAAGGTTGTCCTATGATGCAAGGCTGAGTAAATTGGGTCTATACTCTTTGGAGGAGTTGAGAAGAATGAGAGGTGATCTCATTGAAACATACAAGATTCTGAAAGGACTTGACAGAGTAGACACTGAGAGGCTGATTCCCCTGGATGGGGAATCTAGTACATGGGGGCATGTTCTCATGATAAGGGGTCGATCATTTAGGATTGAGATGAGGAGAAATTTCTTCACTGAAATCTGAATCTTCGTAATGCTCTACCCCAGAGGGTTATTGATGCTCCATCGTTGAATATATCTAAAGCTGAGAAAGAGATATTTTTGGTCTCTCAGGAAATGAAAGGCTAAATGGAGCCAGTGGGAAAATGGAGCTGAAGCCGAAAATCTGAGTGGCAGAGCAGGCTCGATGGGTCATAAAGTCTACTCCTGCTCCTAATTCTTATGTTCTTATGTGATAATCTTGTACACTTCTATCAAATCTCCTTTCAGTCTTCTCTGTTCCAAGCAGAACAATCCCAGCTTCTCCCGCTAGCTAAAATCTCTCAGCCCTGGAACCATTCTGGTAAATTTCCTCTGCACCCTCTCAAGGTCCCTCACATCCTCCTTAAAGTGTGGTGAATGGGACTGGGGAGGTCTTGTGGTGCAGTGGCAGCATCCCTACCTCAGGGCCAGGGGCTCTAGGTTGAAGTCCCACTTCAGGACTTGATGGCCAGGCAAGGTGTATTGGTAATGAACCAGGTTGATTGTCAGTCTGTAAACCCTTCCAATACGCTTAATGGCAGGTGGTCAGAGTGGGAGAATTTCCTGGTCAGCCAGACTACAGAAGGCAATGGCAAACCACTGCAGTACTTTGCCAAACATAATCATGGACCAATCCAAAGGAAGTCCATGGTCACCAATGCCCTCTTTTGAGTATGGATCAGAACTGGATGCAATACTCTAGTTATGGATGTACCTGAGTTTTATGAGGGTTCAACATTAAACTATACAGAACATGGAGATGTCACATCTGTTATTATGCATGTTTGAAAAAAATAATGAAAGATTATAGTTGGGCTGCAATTTAATTTTGGAAAAGATAAAAGTCATTTTGTCTATGTTTAAATTTGATTACAGCCCAACCTAATATCCAATACTTTTGACACAGGTACAGTACTATACCTTTCAATAACATTATACTAAACTTGAAGACTAAGAAAAAATACAGATTGGGTCAAGAATATTTAGACATTGCACAACATTTTTCATAGTAATGGTCTCCAGGTATTAAATAAAAACCTCCACTTATTATAGAAACAATAATTATCCTGATAGGAGGTGATAAAATCAATGTTTAAAAGTTTGTAACCTTCACTTCTGAAGGGTTCTGTGGTTGTATTTTTACTAACTGCTGAAGTGCAGTAATGCCACTTTCCTGTCGTTTTTGGTAGATATAAAATGGGCCAGTAGATGTCACCTTTTCTCTTCCAAAGAAAGCCTATGCCCGCGGCAAAAAAGCTGCTTAATTTCTAAGTTAGAAACTGCGAATGGGGTGCCGGGCGGGGGTGTGGTGAGAGAGAAGGTGGAAATAAACGTTTAAAAATGTACTAAATAACTTTTTAATGCAAATACCTCATTGTGTATCATACCTCATTTCATAGTTCTCAACTAATCATTTCCAGATGGCTGAAATTCCACAATAATTTTAGCAAATAACTTTCTGTGAAGACTGGTTGCAACAAGGGGTTAAAGAGCCGGACACGAAATGCAGCGGATAACTTCTATGTAATGTTTCGTCTACATTAAACTCTACATTCTTCAATTCAGCCAGTGGCTTTTGTTGTTCAGTGAATAAAATTTTAAACAGTAAAGAAATTATATAGTTTTTTAAAAGTAACGTTCTGAGTTTTATTAAATATAATCTTAAACAATAGAGAATTTAATTTTTTAAACGTGAAGTCCTGGGTTTCAATTAAGTATAATCTTAAACAATAGAGATTTTTTTTAAAGTAAAGTCCTGGGTGTCATTGAATATTATCTTAATAGAGAATTTTTTAAAAAAATCGTAAATCCTGGGGTTTTCATTAAACACAACCTTGAACAGTAGAGAAATTATCTTTTAAAAAAAGTAAAGCCCTGGGTTTTCATTAAATATAACCTTAAACAGTAAATAATTATTTTTAAAAATGCCAATTGCTAAGTGTTGTATATATTAGAGTCCACAGAGTGTGTTGAATTATTAGATACTTTGCAATTCTGCAACACATTGGCAACTTTGCTACATTGTCGATGACGTACACCGGGACCTCCGCTAACTGCGCAGGCGTGGCTGCCGCAGCCCAGCTGTTGCCAGGCAGATTTGTGTCCTGAGGTGACCTCGCAGGCGCGCGTACGCCGGCGCCTCCTGACCATAAATGGGGGTCGCGGCGACGTGTTGTGGGGGGGAGGGGCGGCCACATCTTGGCGGGCGGGATAAGGCGGGGTTGAGGGGAGGGGCGTCAACTCGCGCAGGCGCGGCGCGGCGCGGCGCTTCTGGTTGCAATTTGCCACATGTGGACCAGGCGGTTCTGGGTCGAGCGCCATTTGCTTCCGCTGCTGGCAGGGGTGCGAATTGAAGGGAGCAGAAATAGAACAGCATTTAAAGTCTGCTGTGGCCATCACCCAGCAAGAATTAGATCGCTCGATCCCAGCTTAAACATTCACCCTCCACCAAGGGGGCACAGTGGCAGCAATGCGTACCATATATAACGTGTACCATATCTAACATGCACTACAGCAGCTCACCAAAGCTCCTTTGGAACCTGTGGCTACCACCTAGGTGCATGAGGGCAGCAGACGTATGGCAATGCCTGCAAGTTACACGCCACCTGGATGTTTAAGAGTATCACAATGCCTTTCACTGTCACTGGGTCAGAATCCTGCAACTCCCTCCCTTGGGTGGGTGTATCTACGTTACACAGACTGCAGCAGTTCAGGAGGAGGGGCTCACCACCACTTTCTCAATTAGGGATGCACAATAAGTGTTGGCCTCGCCAGAGAGGCTCACATCCCACGAATGAATAAAAAAAAAAGGTGCAAAATGCAAGAAAATCTGCTGAAGGCAAAGAAATCTTACTGACTTTATCCAGGTCAAGGAGGGCATAAGAAATAGGGGCTCAAGTAGACCCTTGGGCTCCTCAACTTACTCCACCATTCAACAAAATCATGGCTAATCTTCGATCTCAACTTCACCTTCCTGCATTATCCCCTAATTTCCTTTGTAGCCAAAAGTCTATCAATCTCGATCCTTAGATGCGATTGCTAACATCAACCTAGGTCGTAGATAGTGCCCCAATTTAATGTTTTATTGGAAATACGGCACCTCTGACAATGCATCACTCCCTGACTGCTGCATTGAAATGTTAGGCTGGATTATATACTAAAGTCGCTAGTTGGACTCAAAATCACAACCCAAAGGCGAGCTTAGAAGGTTAATCGAGTGACTGGATATTTTTCTTTGAATGCATCCCTTTCTTTTGTTTAATATATATGGTTAAAAATCTACGATCACAGTAAAGATGATGAGAGGATGTAAGACAAGTTTTAAATGCTGTCTTGGATTTATTCTGCATTTTAAATAAATGTAACTGTGATTCAGGGCTCACCATCTGCTGCAGGCACCACCTCAAGAACCATGGGATAGCATGAAAGCAGATTTGAAGGGCCAAATGATGATCTCCTGCATGTATTTCTTATGCCACAATTCCATGGCCATCCCCATTGAGCTCTTGTGACGGAAGTCTAAAGGCCAGTTGCAGTTTCTCTCTTGGATGCTCCAACTGGGCTATGGAGAACTTAAGCTCTAATATGCATGAGCCTTCCATGGCCAGAATTAATATATGGGTGGGATTGGATTGAGAGGAGCTTGATAAGTGCTTCACATAACTCAATGCTGGTAAGTTTTCTGTTCCCATACAGATCCTTGCACATACTGAGAATGCGCCCATTAGCTGGGTCATGGCTAGGTATAGGAACAGATGAGGCTGCTGCCTCATGGGGAAATGCTACTTTCAGCAGCCTCAATTAACAAAAGCAACACAAGGTAACATACACCCATTGCAGCATCAAATGTGTGCCAGAAGTCATAGGGGCATATAATGAAACTGTAGAAGAGGTAGAGACATCTGCAGACAACTAATAGATAGGGACTATACCTTCTTCCGCCCAAGGAGCTACAACTCTGGAATGGCATTGATCTTACAAGAGAGGGAGGCACAGAGGTTATATAGTGCAAATACTTTCACGTTGAAATAATTGTACTTAATTTTCATTTTGTCCTAAGTTTTCATTTCTGATGGCACAGAATAGCAGCAGATGAACGAATAGACATGCACACATGTATGGTATTTGGTGGGGGTTGAGCTTTATACTTAAGCAATAAAAACAGTAAAAGGCCGGCTAAAAGCATGGTCATCAATTTCTTCAGCCTCTTCATCTTACTCTTGAAATGTTGTGGGTGTATCTCCTTGCCTTTTTACTGCAATAGTAACTGCCCTCTGTAAAGATGTATGATTTACAACACCCTGCTACTTTAGGTATCTTTTCTGGATTAGATTCAATTTCCTCATTAAACCTCATTCACCTAACTGTTCTGTTTTTAGACAGCCCTTAAAGCTTACCTCTTACAGTATGCTTTTCTCTCCTTTGACTCAGTGGGCAACTTTGCATGATTATGGCTTTGCGAAGCCCATTAATGTGGCCGTATGTAATAGCAACTTGTATACTGCAAGACACTCTTGATCTGTCCAAGCATTGGGACCTCGGTTATACCATGTCACAGGCTCCTTCACTCTTGCTGAGTTGGCAAATAATGACAGCACAGTGGTGCTTGGATGGTCAAACTTTTTGCAGGGGAGATTTCTTTACTGATTTGATGCTCAAGGCCTATCTTAAGCTTTAGTTGGTTGAATGATGGTTATAGCTCCTTCATAAAATGTAAATTGTTTTGAAGATAAATGCAATGTTCTGTAGTTGCTGTCCCACGTTGGTAGTAAGAGGACTTTTGAGGTATAACAAAGTTCCTGAGTGACAAAATTAGTTCCAACCTAAATATTACTAGTTTATTGGAGAAACTAAAAGGACTAATAGCTCAACAGCACCCACTGATCCAGAGAGTCTGCTAAAACAAAATGCAGCCCACTTCTTTTATCCATACATAGCTTGTATGGTGGTGCAGCATCAATGAATCACCCAGCTTAGAAAGAAATATCAACTATCGAAATCCCTTCAAGTTACAGATCTTGGTTCCAGTGTCATAGGGAGGCAACCTCCCCAACTCTTAAGAGGAAAGTTGTTGGGACATTGGCATGTGTGTTCCAGCAAGCAGCTGAAGAACAGCACTGTTGTGATCTGGAAAGTTGCTCTCCAAGTTGCAAGGTAAAAAAGTAGAAAGGTCTTTGATCCTCAAACAAAATAGTTTGCTGTACTACAGCTTGTCTTTTCAGGGCAATCCACCGTTAGCTTCACAGTTATAATAATCTGTCACCATTATTTTTATAGGCATGTATCATATAAAGGTAGGTTGTTTTTCAATATGATGTAAGATCAGTATTAGGATAGTGACATTTGATAAAGAATTAAGGGATAACTTTCACAACAGCATAACACTCCTGCATATATACATATATATTATAGTTCAGTTTACAATGCATCATGCTATGTTTCTCATAGGGTTATAGACTCCACAAGTTATCATCCGGAGATAAAACTTAAGTTTTCATTCTGATAAAAATGGATTTGCAATGTTCTTCACTATTGGTCTCCTTCAATCCCATAATTACTGAGTGCATGGGTCTCTTAGTATAAATATTTATTTTCTTGTGCTTAGCTGTTTGCTTCAGATTCACTATCTGGGTTTTACTGATGCTCACTTTCTTTTGTTCAATATATATGGTTAAAAAAATGTACTATCACAGACTCAATATGTAAAACCAAGATACCAGAAAATACAGAGCAGACCTTTTTGCAAACCTTAGTTTAGTGTTTTATTGAAACAACCAGTGCCTTCAATTTTTGGGAGGCATTTTATTCACTGAAACCTTAATGTAGTCTATCTTAAGCCACATTGCTGAAGAATAGGCACAGGTCCCTTAGTGCAATTCATGCTGAGCCTGATGTACTACGGATGTATGTATCCAGAGATGCGTGGGAGGTGTAGGCAGCTGAGAGACACCTTGACTGCAACCCATGTCTATAGAGGTGTGAAGTAATGATCACTCAATTTCTAAAGTGTCCACTACCTCAAAAAAGAAACATCATACCAGCATACATTTAGTTTGGAAAAACTGCATTTATTGTTCAGTGATTGCCTCTGCCTGTGTCTCACAAAGTTTGTACAATGGACAGTGGGAATCATGCAGTTGCCTGGGGATGCCACCACATATTCAATTCTCAAGGTATTTCACTTGAGCTTTGGTTAAATCTTCAGGTTTAACAATGTTTTTGAAAGCCAAATAAATTCCATCCTTTCAAAGTATACTCATTACTTTTGGCGACAGTAGAATTTTAAAATTTAACACGAGTGATGATGTTGCATGAACATTAAACCCATTTAAAATAAAAATTCAATATCTCCATTAAAATAGTGGAGAGTAATTTTATGAGTGCATTAAGCATTTTGGTAAAATCACTCAGTAGTTTCCAGGCTTATTTAGTTGTTAAGTGGGAAAGCTTAGTTAGATTCTATTTTTAGCAAGGATTTGACATTAAGTGCACACTTGTGTGTGTATAAATACATATTTGCACACAAAACACACAATATGCACACGTGCCCATAATAGCAATGAAACTGGAAGAACCATGGCAGATAGAAAGCGTTGTGAAATTGATGGCTCAATACTCCTTACCTGTAATGCAGGCAAACAGTTGAGCAGTTTTAAAAAAAGGTTATCGATGTTATCAAATTGGGGCACTGTAACACCAGCCTAGCAACAGGCCTCAGAAGACATCAATTAAAATTTTATTTTTCTTTCTCAGAGAGTTCATCCTGATTTGCATACCCAGTCAGCAACCAGACCTTTTTTTTTTACACAAATCTATTGCTAAGGTAAACGGTGAAGAGCACAAAGTTACACCTTGCTTGCTGAAGATGTGGTATTTATGACACACCAAATGCATTTAACAACGAACAAAAAATACATTTTTTCTTTAAGTATAGGTGACAAAATATGGATAAGGACTGAAGAATTAATCATGACATGGGCACACTCCAATGCCAAAAGAACAAAACATAAAACAAGCAGACTGAATAAAAATTTAACAAGAATTGAGAGGTTCATTACACATCATTGTTATAAATCCAAGTGTAAGAAATGGCAATTGTAGGGCTCTAATCCAATGTGTTCTCTTTAAGTCTGCTGCATTTGATAGCATTTCTCATGTGTGCTATACCTCCTGAAATGTTTCCATTGCTTTGAGTCAGCAGCAAGCAGGACGGAGCATTTCAAAACATTTGGCACTTCAATGACCTTCAACAAATTATTTGTTTAAACTCCTCACCCTGCTTAATACCCAGGTTAGATGAAACTGTCACTTTAGATTGGTTGGCAGCAAACATTTGAGTAATGAACAATTGTAGAGAGCCCCAAGTTGCTGGAAAAATACACATAATAAACAAAATGTATGAAGTATAAAACACCACAAGAATGGAGCATTCACAAAGAAATGTCACTGCAATTAGAGATAACAAGTGAAGATATAAAAAATACTTTCATGGCAACTAAGACAGAGACTTAAAACCTACATGAATCAAATTTCATGACATTCGCTTAAGAAGCATCCAAATCCAACTGCACAAGAAGTTTCTAACTGCTAATGACTAGTGGAACTAGGTCATTTTACTGAGCAATTCTGTGTTAAGACCAAATCTTATGTTTGAAATTATGCCATAGCAACACAGAACTTGGTCAACTAGTTTGCGACTTAGATTCAGCCACTTTTAATGGCATCCCAAATATTTATTTTCACTGTTTAACACTTACGTATAGTTTGAGCTGAGCTGAACTTTTTCTATTAAGCAACCTAAATATGGTACATATAGAGTCCCTCATTAGAATGGAGAATGGTCCTTAACTGAAGATCTTTCTGGCAGTTGTTTTAATACAATTCTACAGGCAATGGTCAACTTCTGTCAAATGTCCACACTTCACGTAAAAGCCCAGAAAGCTAGCGGGGTTGATTTTTGTTTTAAAGTTGCCGCCCTCCTGTTTCTTGCTTGGAAAATCAGCGAACCAGCAAAGGGAAATTAGAGGGAGAATGAGAGAGAAAATTAAGACTCTGGCTGCTGTGGATGGCCAAAGCAATTTTCAGGTGGACCTGTAAATGAGAGCACAGCATTTCTGCTGGTTTCAATGTAGAAAGCTATTTCTGAGTAAGTGAATGGAGGTCCTGGACCTATGCCATTGTGTGGCATGGACTGCAACTTTCATGTACAAAAACGTCTTTTTGAGGGGCCATGAGGCACAATAATACAATGCCTTGCACTTGGAATGACTCCTCGTACCCCAAGCCCATTACTTGACCTGTCGGCTAGACCAGTCAATTCATTGGCCTTCTCAGCTGACAAGGTACAGTTCACTGACTGCTTTCGTCAGACGCTCTGCCTACTTCACAGCTGTTTTGGCCCTATGGATAAAATTGCCCCAGTGTCAGGAGGCAATATACTGTGGGAACATTACAACATTAATTATAGTCTGAACCCACCTAATGTAGTGGACATCTTAATTCTGCTGAACCCCGGGGCCTTGATCATGCTGTAGGCTGGTGCTTTCCATGTATTATTAATGCTTCAGTCCTGCATAAAGTTACTGAGTATATTTTCTCATAGATAATCTTAAGTAATAATCAAACTATTTCAAAGAAGTAATTTCCGATATTCACGCTTTGTTTCTGCTCGAGTTTGCCCTAGTCCTGCTACATACAGAAACTCTCCTTCAGTCAGGAAGACAAATGCGATGAGTCGGGTTAAAATGCTTTATAATTGTTGCAGAAGCTACTCTATGATCAGCTAAAGGAGGCTTTCTTGTAGCAGGTTGATAGAGTTGTATCTGCATTCCACCATACGTCCACTTAGCAGCTTGGCTGAGGATTAATAAAACTCATCCAAGCTGCTCTAGTTAGATAGGACTGCTGTATCCTTCCTCCTCTCCTGCACAATCTGATTGGGTGGCCATTGCTAGACTAACTGAGCCACCTATTTAAACTCATTAAGCTTTTCGCTAACTTTCTTCGCCTAACACTAGATTGTAAGGAGGACTTAAGTTACAAAGGAGAGGAAGTTGCTGCAGTAATTTTAACATTTTATGTAATGTTTACATTAAAACAAACACATATACTTGAGTATAAGATAACACATATATAAGCGAAACAAAAACATAACCCTAAACAAATCCAACTGCCTCATATTATAAAACATCTCTGCACCAAACGTCTCTATTTTTGGCTGGTAAATAATCTTTCATCCTCTCATTTTACATTGTGCATTCATGCTAGCTGTTGCTCCACTCTTGTAGTGCTGCTATTTAAATGGAAAGACTGTTCTTTTCTTACCCAACTTCAATCCTGTCCTCTGCCACATCTATGCCCACCTCGGATCCCAGAGATTAAGTTGCTAATGCTAATTTCCCCACTGCTGGAAAAGCCAGGCAGTGCAACAGCTGACAGCAACCACTGACAGGAAAGCACTGGTCTGGTGCGATATCCAGGCTTTGGAGAAATTGCTCTGCTCGGAAGGAAACCAGCCATGAGCGAAATCTAAAAACCGATACAACCCACAGCTAAAGTGACTATCCCTATTTGCTGCTCCACGTAGGAGATATATTTCTAGTCTTATACTCGAGTATATACAGCAAGCACAGACTGAAATCCAAAAGTAATTACTTACAAGCACCCCATTGCCTTAAGACCCTGTTGTAATTATTATTTTCCTCCAGTTAACCACTATATGTTTCTTCTCTGTCACGACTTGTGAAATAAGATGAGCACATGGTTTCTTGGAACTGTTGTGCTTTTAAATTTCACAAGCAGTGAAAAAAAGTAATTTGTTCTTGCACAGTATTTTGACAAAGAATTAGACCATATTATTGACAAGACTCAAAACATGTTATACCCAAGATGGGCTCCTTAATGCTAGTCGGATAATGCACTGATATAATATGGCCCAAAAATCTGAACATGGAATAATGCTTAAAAAGTACCAGATACTTCTTAGACTAAAAAACACAAAAATTGCAGATGCAGTGTCCCCATTTGGTAAAATGCAATCAACCGGATGATCATTCAAAACTCATTACAGTTACTCATGGTTAATACTCAATAAAACCAAACAAAATTTTACAGTTGGCTCATTGTCACTGCTTCAAGTCACCCAAAAATGAGGGAACAAGCTTCACTACTTACTCTAACTCCACCCTCAATTTTCTGCCCTTCACTCTTGAAGGCACTGACTCATGATGGGAACAGGTTTCCACAAGTATCAACGCCCTCTTCGTGCCTTGTCCAACTAGCTATCCTTTTATGTAAGAGTCTTGGCAATAAGTGTTAGCTGTGAATTTAAGGCAGGGGAGGTTACCATAACCGAGTCCATTCTTTTTCTTGGTACATTTCACTTCCTAGCAGGGGTAAAAGCAGCAATTGGAACAGGAGCACGGGTTGAGTTTTTTTTCCCCCCGCTGAGGGTAATGGGATCAGTTTTAGCAGCCTGGCTGTTCTTTCCACCCCCTCCAAAACTGACATTACTAGTACATATGGTTCAGCTTCACAATGGGCAGTGTATTTACCAATGAGGAGCTTGTGAACTAAAACTTTTATCTAAATAATGCACAACCCCAGTCATCAGTACTCGACACATTAGGCATGTAGCTATCCATGAAAATAGTATACAGTGGACTTGTAAGTAAGCTCATTTTCAAAAGCCAAGTTCAAAGGACTAGCATTTATTTTCTCAAGGTTCAGATACACAAGTCAGAGTCACAGTAATTAATTCTGAACGATTGCTTTTGATTTATATAAAGAGTCAGTGAAACGGTTGGAGAATGTTACTGTTAAACACACAATTACTGTATTAAGAGCCATCCAACCATTTGCTAAACTTTGGTCAAAGAGATGTCATTTTTGGACCAGTTATCTCTCAAACTGTTTTCACTGACTAAGCTTTGTAACTTGCCCTAACTTTACATAATGACGCAATTATTAACAAATTGCTGCTGTACAAATTCATTCTATGATCTCAAAAGAAACCATTAGCAACGCATGCGTAATAAGTTCAGGGTAGTTTCCATAGTTTACAAAATGTTAACGCCAAAATGCATGGTGAGCAATGAAGCTAGCACCAAACAAGGAGGAAAGGAAGAAAACAAAATTATACCAAACAGATGCCCACAAGGAACAAAAACTAGTGCTTTACCTGACTAACAAAAACATTTACACCAATTCCCGTTCCTGAGGAGGGGCTTTAGACAATGGTATCTCCTTAGGACATTACACAATCGTGATCTTTAAAAAGCCGAGGTACTGTAGAAACTGTCTAGTAACCTGAGATACTGTAAGTAGAATATCTGCAGACAGAAGAGGCAACCAAAGTCAAATTTACATAGGTATTGTGAGTACATTACTATTCTTATAATTCCCCCAGCCCCCATTTTACTGTGTGACTTTAAACATAAGCAGCAAACAAAGTTATGGTCTTCTTTCATCAGACATAAAACAGTGATGCACAACCAACTGAACTAGTTCTCATTTGGTCTCTGACATCCAAACATACGCATGGGACAGCTCATCAGAAACTGTGTTCAAAACAGACCATATGCCCTTCTCACTAATAATTAATAAACGCAGGAGTAATATTAACATTTAACATACTGAAAACACCCAAGATGATTACAGGTCAATCTCAAGGTCTTACTATGCGAACACTAGTGATCTTCCCCTCCTTCCGAGAAACCACTGCAGCATTCAATATCAAAAATGAGGTTTTTGAACAGGTTGGATCATTTAAGTATGAAGATTGCAATAGTTTTAGACTACATCCTTGAGAAGCCAAGACACACATCTCACAGTCTCCTTAACCAACAGATACTTTGAGTTCAGTTGTCTGTACAATCCTGTATACAAAATAAACATAGCAGCAAGTTTCATTCAACAATATAACTAAAAAAAAAATGTAATACATTGGCCCTTTTAGCAGCGCAAAAAACAAAAACAAAACAAAAAAAATCACTCCGTTCTTCATCAAACCCAGCAACAGCAATGCACAATGCTTCAAACTTAGCCTGCTGTAGGAGTCACAGGTACCAACCTCAGTAACCAGAGATGGACATAGTTGCTTAATTTCAATACGATACTGTATGTTGCCACCTTTTAAACGAGCTTCAATTTTTCTTGCAGTGACAAGCAGAGAAAAATTATTAAAAGTGCCCTAATCCACAGAAAAAAAAAGAATCATGCATCGTGATTTTTTAAAAAAAAAACCCGGTAAATTGCATGTGCCCCAGAAATTGAGACCCCATCAGTTTTGTCCCTTTTTATTTGGTCCTTCACTTCTGGCAAATTTAATGTGGCATAAATATTTAGTGTACAAGCTGATCCTATATCAAAATGCAGTCAATTTTTGGTTTAACAAGTCTCCAAGATATAGATGAGCTTCCGCAAAGGAAATTGGACAGCATGTTACTAAAGAGACTCTTGGCCTGTCAGATCAGTGATCAACAAAAATCTGAGGGGATGCCTTTCAGTAAAAAAAAAAACTAATCAAAATGTGATGACTTGGCCCAGGAAGATATACAACCTTCACAACACAAAAGGACTAAAATATTCTGGGACAGTTCAGCAGCACTAAGTTAGCACTCAGCGTATACCAAGATTTTGAGGGTGGTTTGGAATGCAATGCTCCAATCTTCTAACATGGTAGGCAGCAGGCAAGGTTCCAGTCTCATAAGCATATACTCAGAAAATGACTCCCTATTATGGTGCTATTAATTATACAAACCAAGGCGCACAATAGGCTGCACTGGTTTAAAAAAAAGCTGTACGACTTAATGGTGGCAAGCTAACAAATCTGTAATGTTCCTAACGATAGGCTATTTGAATATCGATCAGCAAAATAAACGAGTTGCAAATGAAGCAGCTGATGTAGGGCAACTTTAAAATCTCTGCTAAGGAGAGCATTCTGCTGTATTTTCCATTCAACTGGAGCCCGAGACCATGAGAGGCAGCAGAGTGTCCAAAATAACAGGCTCATCACCATGGCCGCCACCTGCAGTAGGACCAACCCCATTAAAGAACCAATTACCTGACAAAAGGTAGCACCTACAGAGAAGGCATTAATTTTTTTTACTTAATTAGGCACATACGACTCTTAAAAGGGTGTTCCAAGGCACGGTGTTCCAAAACCAAAAATTCATGAGGCAAAATGGCAGATATTGGCAGGATAAAAAATAAAATTGAGTCCTTACATGCAGCGTGGGAGCAGGAGGAAGCGTTCTCAGGACATTATACAAGTATAATTCAGAAGAGATACAAAGTCCTACGATTCCTCCTCTTTAAATGACAGGCCAAATTTAATGGAATATGGAGGATGAATGAGTTGAAGGAATACAATTAAGAATCTGAGTGGATTAAATGATGATATCATACTTAGATAGGCAATTTCATGCAATCTAGTTGGTGTTGAAAGGCATTTTTGCATGGTTACACAGCCCCTTAAGCTCAAACTATATACTGGGTCACATACATTACTAACTCAGGAACTTATTTCAATTCGCCTTTTAAAATCTGTGTAGCCCATGGGATACTTCTGATCGCCCCTAGTTTGCTAAAGTATTGTGCTTAATCAGCAAATATCTGTAGCATTTAACACTATTAAAAGTTGGCAAACAAGTCTGTTTACTAATTGAAGGAATAAAGAATGCATAACTATAAAGCAGAGTTAGGAAAAATAAAAGGCAACAACACAATAAGTATTATGCCCATTTCACTGACTATTAAGCAAAACTTAAATGCTACACTTTCATTTATGGACCATTTCATCAAGTGAATCGAGTGCTTTTTAAAGCAGAATGCAGCTTTACTGAATTGTATCTCCAGGTATAAGATGCTGGAAGAGATAAAGGCCAAAAACGTCAGAGGTGTGGTTTAAATCCAGCCCAGAAAATATCAGGTAAAACTAAAGATTCCAGTCTCATTTTTTTATTCTATGATACCACTGAATAATACTATACTACACAAAATTTTAACTCTACCAAGGCAATGATTTATGTCCATTTCTGGGTGCCTGCCTCTAAAAAGGATGTTAAGGACACAAAGAGGGTGCCGAAGAGATTTACTAAGATGACACATGCGATAATAAGCTTTATCTATGGAGATGACGTAAACTGGAGGTTGTCCACTGAAACAGATGAGAGATGATGGGACAAATTACAAAAATATTTGATAAAGTTAAAAGGGAAAAAACATTTCCACTAGTTGCTAAGTTAGTAAGAGGGCAGAAAAATCATTATGAAAAAGAACAAAGGGAGAGGTTGGGGATTTTTTTTTCGAGAGATTTATTAAGAATTTTTATCAGAAACAAATAAATGACAAAAACAGAATCAATAATAACTTTTAAATAGGGAAGCAGGTAAGTATTTGAAGAAAAACACTGCAGGAAATGAGGGAAAGATGAGAGGAATAGCAGTAAGTGAGCAACTCTTTCAGAGGCTACACAAGCACAATTTTACTTTGTGTATCTGAAGTGCTTTGGGATATTTTTCTGTTAAAGGCAGTATATAGACGCATGTTGTCAGGCTGAATGGCTGCCTTCTTTAGCTGCCAAATTCTGCGATTTTACCATTAACCCTAGAAATGTAATCTTTTATTAAAAAAATACTTTTTTTTGAGGCGGCTGAACTCATGAGTAACTGATTCTCTGTCTTATAATGGTCTGTGTTTTCACATGCTACAGCTACACACACACACACACATCTAAGTGACTTTATCAAACATCTGATAATTGGCTTCATAAAATTAGCTTCAGCATACAAATTTAAATAATTATCTATAATAATGAACTGTGGAAATCCCTCCCCTGACGAGCCAAATTCTCAATGCAAAATTTCCTTCAAAAAGGGGAGTGGCCTTCACAGGGAAATGGCTTGGCCCAACTTGTGCTGACCAATACTTTTTCCTTCAATTGATGCATTTATACAAGGAAGCAATAATTATAAAAGTTGCTGAAATCACTTTAGTTATCTGCTGCAAGATTGAATATAGATAATTTGCTACTACACACCCTTTGGCCATCATGCTGCAACTGTGCCCCTAGTACTTAGCGCATCCACATAAATACTCGAGCACATGTGTACCTCCAATGAGCATACCGGCATCCACTCATCTGCAAGTGAATGTGGCTTTGGAGAATTTGTTCTTTTCATATTTCAGCAACATAGCTTTGCTTGCTGAATCAGGCTAGTGCTGCAGGCAACTAATGTGGGTGCAGTTAGCTTGCAAAACCCATTAATTAATCTGCAATATACTACCTTAAGGCTTCTCCGTCACCCTTAGCTCTCCTCTTTATAGAGGACTTGCCACAGATTAATATTCTGCACGTGAGAAGCTATAACCCTAGAGAAGAGGCAAAAATTAAAGAATCTTTGTCAAACTAATACATTTCCTATAATATCAATATACACAAATGAATGCTTTTTATGTGGAGTAATTTTTATGTACATTATATTTTGAGGCAAGGTTCACCCCTCTAACAGGCTAAGATATCATAGCTCAGAACAAATTATTTTACCAGGTCAATGCGGGTCGGGTCTGTTTAATCAAAAATAGAAGTGCCAAGTCTACTGTAATCTTTACAATAATTAAGTTTTAAAATAGATTTGGTTTGAATTGTAAAATTTTGATAAGCATTGTAAAGATTGTAGTGGACTTTTCATAGCCCTCTCTGATGCTCTGTGGTCCTTTTGTTTTACCACCAGAATTTCTGGTTTCTGCGATGTTGTTAAAGGTCATTAAATATATTTCATTAGATATAAAGCAGTTGGTATACATTCTATTATCAAGAAACCAGTACTCCATTTACATGCATGTGTGCGTATACATATATATTTTTAAATAAGCACTGCACCAGTCTCAAAACTACCAGCAGAGACATTTTGTTTCAGAACTTTAGTCTGCTTTATCCCCACTGCCTCATTTCCCAATGTCATGCCCCTCTAGGAAAAACAAATCTTACTTCCTGTTACAGCCCTATTTTAAATATATACAATTAGACACTTGTACACAATGTCAATCAAAATGTCCCAAAATAGCAGTACTAATCTATATATTATAGAATTATATTCTTGTACATCATTGTGCAAAATAGTCAAAGTCTGTTAATTGGGACATCACAATATAAAATTAAAATGTCCCACTTATCAGATTGTCTCCATTAAGCAAAATATCAATACTGATATAAACATACAGTGAATCAGATGGTGCTGGATAATTTTCTCATTAAATGAATGGACATATTAATTGTACTAAGTTTTTTAGGCAAAATAATACAATATATCCCTTTTAAATTGTGGGATAATGTTCAGTTTAGATCTTTTGCTTTTTGTTTGAGGGAGAGAGAGAGAGAGAGAAAGATGCTAGATGTTATCAAACTGCATGACTAGTACCAAATAAGTTAAAACCAAAATAATGGCTTTAAAAACAAGTACCTTGCACTTTTTTTAAATGGACATTTTTGTAAAGGCACTAAAAAATAAAATTTAGAAACCAGACCCCTGAATATTTATTACAATCTGCCAACTTCACAATTTGCAGCTATATTCAGTGCTGGCTGGTCAACAAATCACAATCAAACCTTCCATATATAATCAGTTGCAGGGTGCGGGAATTTCACACGATGATCACTGCTACATTTGTCGTTTCTCTTTTCAAGTCTGTGTCCTCTTCAGTGTTTTCACCCCACATGACAGATAGAAGTAGGATCTTTTTGTGTATAACTGCAGGCTTTTTCTCTCTATAAAATAGCACTAAATAGTACTAAAATAGCAAACACTATATTTGCACCCATAGCTCTGCATTGATTTTAAAAAAAATTGCACATGGATGATCACAGGTTGACATCCCTTACGTCTGTAGGAGTGCTGATTTGGTCTGGCTCATGTACAGTCTTTGATGACATGGTTTGCTCCTGCTGTTGTTGAGATTGTTTTAAGCCCTCGGCCAAGGCAGCTTCAATCTGTTCTTGGCAACCCTTCAGGCAGTCCTGGTATAGAGAACAATGACATTAATGAACAGGTAAATGAGATCACGCATTTATACTCAAAAAAAAACAACTCCAAGTGGAGCATTCTCAGAGCTACTGAGAACAAGATGAAGTAATACACCATTCCCTTGCACATGTCCTGGCCAATATTTATTCCTCAACCAACATCACTAAATGGATTATCTCATCATTATCACATTATTGTTTGCGTGAGTAAACCTTCATGTTCGCTAAATTACAACAATAATATTCAAAAGTACTTTGTTGGCTGTAAAACTCTTCAGGATATCCAGAGGTTGGGAAAACTGCGGCATAAATGCAAGGCTTTCTTGTCATTAAGATATCAATGTGATGGATACAACAGGGGTTATTCTCATGATGACCTGAATGCAAGGGCAGTGCAGGTAACCCACAAGCAGTGGGTAGCTCAGTCCCAATAAAAATAAATTACAGCTCCTGGGATCAAATTCAGGTTTCACCAGTATATCTTTATTTACAAATCAATTTGCATTTTATCTGCGAAGTGAGACATTGGCCGGGATTTCCCGGTCGGCGACACGTAAAACGACCCAAGATGACAATCGGGCGGAACTCCCGACGTCACCCCCGCGTCATTTCAATTTTCAGGTCGGCGGGGGCTCAGCCGAATCAGCTGTGCGCCCGCCGACCTGTCAATGGCCCAATTAATGTAATCAGTGGACCAGCCCGTCCAACCTTAAGGTTGGTGGACAGGCCGGGATCCCTGGTGGGCTTCGGAAAAAGCATCAAACCTCATCCACAGGTGGGATGTGGCTTCATGTATTTTTTATAAATTTTTAATAAAAAGGGAAACTGAAAGTGATGGAAATGTCCCAACTCACCTGACAGTGTCACATGAGGGGACATGTTAGAGAATTTTTTAAAAAAATGTTTTTCAGTATTTTTTAACGTGGAGCCGAACTCCGAGGCAGCACTTAACATGTGCGAAAGTGCACACTCAGCGGTCAGGGAATCTCCCCACCCCCAAACGCGCACAGGGAACGCTCAGCGCTTCCTTGCGGATGTCACGCTGGGTGGGCCTTAATTGGCCCGCCCACATAAAATGGCGGCGTGCCTCCACAAGCCTGCTCTTGAACTCCGCCCCCCACACCCACCCGCCGATGGGGGGAAAATTCTGCCCATTATGTGTAATTAGATTTGATTACCTACCTTACACAGACCAAGGTGTTTAAAAACAATCAATCAATCAGTGCAAACAGAAAAATCCAGGACACAATCAATATTAAACCTGAAACTTCCCAAGAACCCTGGCTCGGTCACAATGCTCAAGTTTAAAATTAAGACAATCAGGAATACTTAATGTGTGATTAAACAATTTATACTCTACACACTTAACAAACCAGGCAATTCATACTTCAGGTGTGATGCTAATAATGGTGCTGTATTCTCCAATGGGACAAGGGAAGATAAGATGGAGGGAAAAGAGGCACAGCATTTCCACGATGAACACATCTGAACACAAGCACAGGTCACCATCCTACAAATGCTCTCCATGCACTAACCCCGGCCATCTGCCATGAGAGAGAATGGGGTGTGTTTAAAATTTCCCCAATACATGCACCACATGTGTGAATCACCCCTTAACTGAGGATGGGCTCTTGATTCTTTCACTTGGATGCACTACAGCTTGGCTAGCGAGTGTGTGGTCAATCGAAATTTTGGGGGCTGTAGCTCTTTGCAGGGAATAAAAAATGAGTCAAAAAGCAAAGTGTAATGTCTCAAGCCTGTGGTGGCACTGAATTCTTTATTTCATCATCCTTGATTAAATTTCAAATCCTGTCTCCCACCTTTTAATTCTGTGATTTTCCTCATGACCACTGACCATCTATCATTTCCCCCAAGCCAGCTTCTCTTTCAAATCTGCTGACTTCAAGCCAGTCATCAAAAATCCCACAACGGACTCTTCTGTTGTTGCAAACCACTGCTCCATCTAAAACCTACCTGAAGGCATCGTGTGCTTCCCAAATCCATGCCCATTTTTCCACATCCCCATGTTTGATTCTCTCCCATGAGGTTTTGGCACCTGCCACAGCATTGAAATAACCCGAAGCAAAGTCACAAGTGACCTCCTGTGTGACTGTGACGCATTACTCTTCTTGACCTGCCTTCAGCATTTGACATGGTTAAGCAAGCCCCCTCCAACACATCTCCCCCAACTGACCTCACCAATAAGTTTATGGTCAGAAAAAGCAATTAGTAAAGAATACAGGATCATGGGATTCATAAATAGGGCCGTAGAGTACAAAAGCAACAAAAGTTATGGTGAACCTTTATAAGACACTAAAATGGCCTCGACTGGAGAAGTGTGTCGAATTCTGGGCGTCACATTTTATGAAGGACGTGAAGACATTAGAAAGTGTGCAAAGATTCATGAGAAGATTCCATGGATGGACTTCAGTTACACAGATAGATTAAAGAGAACAACCCCAGTTCCTCCAGAGGAGAGAAGATCAAGGGCAGATTTGATAGAGGTGTTCAAAATCATGAGGGGGGTCTGGGCAGAATGGATAAGGATAAACTGTTTCTGGTGGTAGAAGGGTCGTGAACCATGGAAAAAGAACCAAAGGCATCATGAGGAAAAGCTTTTTTAAAAAGCTCTGTGTGGTTAGGATCCAGAATGCATCATCTGAGAGGACGGGAGCGGCAGATTCAATCGTGGTTTTTTAAAAAAAAAACAAATTGGATAATTATTTGAAGAGGAAAAGTTTACAGGGCTACAAGGAAAAGGCAGGTGAGTGGGACTGGCTGACTTGCTCTCGCAGAGACCAGCACAGACATGACAGCCTGAATGGCCTCCTTCTGTGCATTAAGCATTCTGATTCTACTCCTGCAACAAATTAACTTCTCCCCTTCCCCTCACACTTGCTGAAGAGGCAGGTGGTAAAGGACATCTTAAAGGAGGAAATTCCTGAGCTGAGGCCTAAAAGGCCCTGAAGGCAAGGCCATCAATGATAGGGAAAAGAGATGGGAGTATGCATAAGGGACCAGAGTCAGAGGAATACCGAGTTCTTGGAAGATTATTGGGCTGCAGGAGGTTAGAGGTGAGGCCATGGTGGGTTTGAACTCAAGCACGGACCCCAAGGATCTATCCTCCACTCCCTCCTTTTTTTTTTTATCTGCATACTGCTCCTCAGCAACGTCACCCAACGACATGATGTCGGGTTACACCTGTAATTTAATGACACCATTTATCATCTCTATATTGGTTGAAAATTTGTCATATGTCTAGTCCTGAATGAGCTTCAATTTCCACCAGTTAAACATTGGAAACACTAAAGTGTTTGTCTTCCACCATAAACTCCAATTCCACCAACTTCACCACTCTTCTAAACACTGCCCACTCCCTCACCATTGTCTTCAGTTGAACCAGAGTCTCTTATCTGACCCTAAGCTGAGCTATCAACCACACATCCTCTCCTTAACAAAGGCCATCTACTTCCATCTCCAAACTGTCGTGTCTCTGCTCTTGCCTCAGCCCATCAGCTGTTGAAACGCTCATCCATGCTTTTGTTACCTTCAAACATGACAATTCCAATTTTGTCCTGGCTGATCCTCAATCTTCTGCCCTCCATAAAGTTGGGTGTATCCAAAACTGCTGTTCATATCCTGACCTGCACTAAGTCTCATTCGCCCATCAACCCTGTGCTAACTGACCTACACTGGATGTTGGTTCACCAACATCTCAAATTTCAAATTCTTATGCTTGAGTTCAAACCCACTATAGCCTCACCTCTAACCTCCTGCAGCCCAATAATCTTCCAAGAACTCGTTGTTCCTCTGACTCTGGTCTCTTATGCGTACTCCCATCTCTTTTCCCTATCATTGATGGCCTTGCCTTCAGGGCCTTTTGGGCCCCAGCTCAGGAATTTCCTCCTTTAAGATGTCCTTTACCATCTGCCTCTTCGGCCAAGCTTTTCATCACCCCTCCCAATGTTTCCTCCTTTGGCTCCCTGTCATATTTGCTTGTATTATGCTCCTGTGAAGCTCCCTGGGACATTTTCCTACAAGAAAGTCAACATTACAAATATTTACTGTTGTCGTGGTCTCCCTCCCACCCATGAATTCCCCTCACCAGATGAGGGTGATATTCAGTTAGAGTCAAATAGAACAATCCTTAAATGCATAGTATCAGCTTTTGCGCTGGTGTGTGGGGTGCTCAAGCACAGGTTCCCACATATACTCGATAGCAGCTTGCAAGAAAGCTACTCACCATCTTGGTGAGTGTTATGATTTCTCAAAAGCAGTGCATTTACCAACTACAGAAAACACATTACCAGCAAAGGTTATTGAATCAGTCTGAAATTAACCAAATTTCCCCAGTTTCAGCACACTGCTGTATTGTGAAACACATCATTTTGCAGGAACCATACATAACAGAAGTAGGTGACCTTTTAAGCAAGAGTAGGTGGCTGCAGTGGTCACTGAACAAGTTTAATCTCAAGTTAACTCAGCTACAGTACACACAATGTGAAAGATCTGTACATCTAATTCACCTCCAACTTATAGCTTAGAATGTTCAGACATCTGAGCGTCAAAGTTTATACATAAGCTGCATACACACTGCAACAAAAATCAGATCTACAGGCCAGGATTAGTTCTGTCAGTCCTGCCCATTTGCTACTTTAATATCATAGATGTTAAGTTTGGATAACTTATTTGAGCTTATTATGGTGAACCCAAGGGTTGATTTTCTAACTTTGCGCTCCTCACAGGAATCTTACTCACTGGAAGATCATATTGGAAATTTAGGAGCACAGGTTTACCAGAGATAGTTGGAAAATGATGAGCAGCACAATCCTCAATTTCTGTTCTGGGCTTCTAGAAGGGAGGGTCAAGCCAGCTCCATCCAATATTCTGAATTCAAACAGTGCAAAGATCCAGAACAGTGTTACTCAATGCAAGCGTACAAGGTCATTGACAACCACACTGAAATTCCTTTTCCTAGTTTACAGATGGGTAGATGGCAATAACTCCAGAAGTGGGACCAGCTGACAGGCTGCGTCAAAAACCTCACTGTGGAAAATGGCACACTTTTCTGCCTTAAAATTTACGGAAGGGAGTACTTATACCCCACTGCTGAAACCTATATAGCGCCTCCAACTGCAATACACATCCTCTTTGTCAGTATGGTTCAATGGAACAATTCCATTGCCTGAACTCTTACAGTTGACCCAAGGAATGCAGCAAGCAACATTCATAGGAACACCTTCAAACAACAGGAGGGAACATCCTGTTCTAGCCTTAGTCGCACTTTATACTTCAATATTAGTACAATGTACTAAGTTCAAACAGATCACTATAAAAAACTCAAAACAGACTGAATAAACCTTAATAAAGCAGAGAATATTAACAGCACGATCACTGACGAAAAGAAAAGCTCAACCAAATTTACTTTAAAGCTAGGAAATTGTCTTGACAATCGGATCTATGATTACCTACTTTCCAATCTTTGAGCTGCTATTGCGTTTGTCAAGTTTCCTCTTGAGTATTTAAGGCAGTTTACAGGCAAGTCATGGCTACCAATATAAAAGCAAAATACTGTGGATGCTGGAAATCTGAAACAAACACAAATTGCTGGAAAAACTCAGCAGCTCTGACAGCATCTGTGGAGAGAAAGACAGAGTTAACATCGAATCCAGATGACTCTTCTTCAGAACTAAAGAGAAGTAGAAATCTGATGAAATATATACTGTTTAAGGGGGGTGGGACAGATGAAGCTGGATAGAAGGCCAGTGATAGGTGGAGGCAAAAGAGAGATTGCAAAAGATGTCATAAACCAAAGGTTGAAGGGGTGTTGATGGTGGTGACACTGGCTAAAGGAGGTGCTAATGGAGACGTTAAAGGTAGAAAGCAGGATGAGCAAGAGACAGATGGTCCTATTGGGGGTGGGGTGGGGGACAGTGTGGGAGAAAAGGTCAAAATAGGCTAAAAGACGGGGATAAAACAATGAATGGAAATAAATTTTTTAAATGATAATAGGAATGGGTGAGAAAAAATGTCTATATAAAAACTAATATTTGAAAAAAAGGGATCAAAAAGGGATGAGGATGGAAGAGAGTTCATGATGTGAAATTGTTGAACTCAATTTTAAGTCCGAATATTGAGTTCAACAACTTCAGATCGTGAACTCTCTCCTCCCTCATCCCTTTTTGATCCCCTTTTTTCAAATATTTATTTAAAAATTTTTCTATCTACATTTTTTCCCCACCTATTTCAATTATTTAAATTTATTTCCATTCATTGTTTTATCCCCACCTTTTAGCCTATTTTGATCTTTCTCCCACCCTAACCCCACTAGGGCCACCTGTCACATGTTCATCCAGCTTTCTACTCTTAACGTCACCATTAGCACCTTCCGTTAGCCAGAACCACCACCATCAACACCCCTTCAGCCTTTGGTATATGACACCTTTTGCAATCTCTCTTTTGCCTCCACCTATCACTGGCCTTCTATCCAGCTTCATCTGTCCCACCCCCTTAAACAGTATATGTTTCACCACATTTCTACTTCTCTTTAGTTCTGAAGAAGAGTCATCTGGACTCGAAACGTTAACTCTTTCTCTCCACAGATGTTGTCAGACCTGCTGAGCTTTTCCAGCAATTTTTATTTTTGTTCCATGGCTACCAATATAATTTTGCACCTTCAAATATAATTACCAACTGCACCCTGGATGAGGCAATGGTGAGGTGCAAATTCACCACCATGATTCTTCACAGCATATCTTTGTATTGCTGTTGGCAACCGATGACTGGAGCCCAAGAAATGACCCTGCTCTGCCCTCCCCCAGGAAAGCGAGGGCATTGAAAGATGAATCACTCAAGAAACCTTCCAAGCCCCATCACTTGGCAGTCAGAGGGCATGGTCTAAAAAGGCAGTGGGAAAGAGAAAGTAAAAAGCTTAATGCAAAAACTCGCAAGGATGTTACTGGGCTTCACTCGAACACGACACTGCTGCAGCATTAGCATAGGATGATAAAAATCGACAGCACTTTTATCTCACAAGTGCGACAATTTAAAAAAAAAAAATGAGGGCAGTCTATTCTTACTAGGAATTTAAAAGAAATGCTTCGAGGTTCAAATTGCAGAGGAAGTGGTGAACTAAAATAGTACCTCCACTACGTCATTACTAAGAATTCTCACCTCCTGCACCAATGGAAACATTGGTGACTGCATCTGTCGATCCTAAATGTTATACAACAAAGTGTCAGAGTCCAGAGCCTCACCAATAATAGCCACTAAAACATGAAATGTATGTTTTTTAAAAAAAAAGCAAAATACAAAGCATGAAGCACATGCTTAATACAGAACTAATTCACACCTGCCAGATCTTTATTGAGAAGGTTGAAGGACAGTGCAGCAGCACACACTGAAGCCCTGTTACAGTAATATGTTTTAATCTTCATACATCTTTTGTACTTGGGGGGAAAATAGCCATACTAGTTAATCGTCTTGATATTTTCCGACAGATACGGCACTCCACTAAAGAGATGAATACAGCCTCCCATCTGTTCTCTTTCAACCAGACTACCCCACAAGGCAGCGTACAAATACCTAAGCTATTGGTTTTGTCCGCATCTATGCGGTTGTCGTAACTTTAGAAGTAGCCAGATTCCTTTCACCTATTGCCATCTATTATACACCACTCGCTCCAGCATTTCCAATCCACAATGCTGAGGCACATCCTGCAAAGAGCAGCCTTTTTAAAAACTTCAACAGCTGTCAAAGAGGAAGGCAGTTGAAAACCCAAAGAGAACAACAACTCTTGGGAAAAAAAAAAATAAAGCCAGCTGGAGTGCAGGTAACACTGCTGCCGAGCAGTGGTATTGAGTGCTTGACAGAAAGCAAGATCAAAGAGTGAGAATAATACACTGTAGTAAACTCATCCCAGTCTTTCTGCTGCAGAATGAATAGCAGAACAAGAGCCTTTGGGGCCAGTCGCACCATAATTGGTTCCAATTACCAGGATCAAAGGAGAGGCAGGAAACTAGACTCTGAACAGCCTATCCAGCTAACAGCTTGGCTATTTCTTATTTCTTCCCAATTGACACCCCCCCCCACCCCCTCCACCCACCCCTTAATTCTGTTTTAAAAAAATCACAAAAGGGAAATGCAATAAAAGCAACATGTTTTAAAATATCAGCTTCAGAACAGTTTTGTGCAAAATATACATATCCAGGGTAACGTGATGAGTATACACTCGCTGCTTCCTGTACTGAGGGGAGTTACTTGGATATAAACACCACCCCCAACCACCACCCCCATCAAATTCAAGGGTTGATACTTTTTATGCAACACAGCTACGTGTCAGTCTTGACAGCTCAACAGTGACCTCTTCTTTATCCTAGTTTGCATGAGGCATCACCCAGATTCTGCACTAAATAGGCAATTGTTGCTGTGGCAATCTGATTTCCAAAGCATGTCACAGAGCAGGGCAGTTAATTGCTAGACATATCCGGTACATACCTCCCCCTATGGCTTAGTGGGTAAATGCACCACTTGAGTGTGATACTGAGCCACCTCAACATAATGCAGACTAGGCAGCTTCTCAGCTAAATCTCCAGCTTACGTCAAGTTTGCTGGGATGTAAGAGCTAGTCTCAAAGCCGGAGAGGGGAGGCGTGTCTGGAATCAGCCAAGGTTCAGGATTGCTATTCATTGTTTCATGTTGAAAAATGCACAGATGTTTCAGGTAAGCATGTGATCAGTTAGGATACCCTGGGCTCTGAAGCAGGGTCACACAGACTCGAAAGGTTAACTTTGTTTCTCCACAGATGCTGTCAGACCTGCTGAGATTTTCCAGCATTTTGCTTTTATTTCAGATTTCCAACATCCATAGTATTGTGCATTTATCTTAAGATACCCTGTATCATTGATTAGTCTGCAAATGGTCTGGGAACGTGTGTAGGTAATGATGGACTGCCAACATTGGAACCGTGCCCAACATGGATCAGCCAGCCCCAGGTGAGCAAAGGACAAAAAAACATCTGACACTTCAAGAAGTTATAATTTAAGAACTTTCACTGCAAAAGTCGTTGCTCCAACACAGCACCTGTCTCAATGATAATTTATAACCCTGACCAGTTGCACCCACAGATAATGTCCTAACAACACTGAATACATGATGATCCTTAGTATAAATTGCTCATCCACAGCACTACACAGACTTGAGGTGTTTCAGGAAGAGAGACCGTGTGAAAAGACTCAAACAGGTTAACACCATCCCTTAAAAAAAAATTTCACAGGAGCACTCCAGACTATGAAGGGAACTTACTTTCAGACTCTGAATTGCCTGGAACACTCACCAGTGCAGTGCTACATTCCAGATCATTAGTGGAGTATGCCCAGAGACTGATTTGTGTAAACATTAAAAGGTCCTTGCCCCTAAAGAGAAGGATGCTGGGTGTTCAACAACTGTGACTCAGTCAGGAGTACGCTAGTCTCCTGAGTCAGAAGGCTGTGAGTTCAAGTCTCACTCCAGAGATTTGAGCACTACTTCTAGGCTGACATTCCAGTGCAATACCGAGGGAGTGCTGCACTGCTGGTCTTTTGAATGAGATATTAAAGTGAAGCTGCCATCTGCCCTCTTAAGTGGGCGCAAAAGATCCCATGAGACTATTCAAGGAGCAATGATCAATATTTAGTCCTCAACCAACATCATTAATTATTTGGAAAAATGCAGCAGGTCTGGCAGCATCAGCGGAGAAGAGCAAAGTTGACGTTTCGAGTCCTCGTGACCCTTCCACAGAGCTGTTGAAGGGTCATGAGGACTCGAAACGTCAACTTTGCTCTTCTCCGCCGATGCTGCCAGACTTGCTGAGTTTTTCCAGGTATTTCTGTTTTTGTTCTGGATTTCCAGCATCCGCAATTTTTTTGTTTTTATCATTGTTTATTTGGTCATTATCACAATGCTGTTTGTTATTTGCACAGTTCCAACAGATGTTACTATACCTGCATCCTAGGACCAATAGTCAGCACGAAAATTTATCAACAGGAAAGACATAAGTGGAGCACAAAATGTAACTTCATGGTTGCTGATTACTGTGGACTCCTTTAATATACAACGTTAATGATGCCCAACTGACATATAAAAGTGCTTAATTGGTTACTCTCAAGGTGTGCTGTTCCAGCAAATGGTGGCTCAGCTAGTGTTCCAGAGATAAATCAAGGACACCGTGTACACAGTGATTCAAAGGCTACCATTTTCAAGTGAAGAATACCACTGATCCAGTTCAAATGCTTTCTAAACTCATCTCAGATACTGTAGCATCTGTATGTTCAGCGTGGACTCAGGAGGAATTAATTACATGGGAAGTAAGGTTTTTACTTCAGAGTATGATTATCAATTATTAATTTCCATTATTGCTGGATGAAAGCCTTCCCCTAGGAGCTAATTGCAACTGGGCAACCTGGAAGTGCCTGAACAGACTTGGGACAGGTGGAGGTCGTTCAAAGGTGTCACTAAGCAAATGGGGATATACAACCAGCCCGACAACTTGTGAATGTGGAACTGAGCCACAGACTATGCAACGTCTCCTGCAACGCCTGTCGCTAGAGGAACCCTGCACTGTTACAGATCTTGCCGAATTCAACAACAAGGCGCAAAAATGTGTCCAGTTCTGGCTGGGCCATGTATAGACTGTCCGTGGACACGATAAGAAGATTACTCTCCTTTAAACCTATCTCTTTGACCAAGCTTTTAATCATCTGTCCTAGTATCCTTATGTGGCTGTGTCCAATTTTATTTGGAAACGTTCCTGTGAAACACCCTGGTACGTTTTACTACACTAAAGCTGCTATATAAATGCAAGTTGTTATTGTTATAAAGGGATACTTTGATGTTTGCTCTACAACAGTTGATCTGGGGGGGGTGTGGGTGGGGGGGGGGAAGAGAGCTTTAGATTGCAATGGAACTTTGTGATACATCATTAATACTTTAAATAACGAGTGCAGCATCAAGTGATGAGGAGGTCTGGAATTTAAGCTGCAACTTCAGTGAAGCAGTTGGGATGTAGATTGATAAACTATCTGGGTTACATTCCAACTTGAAAGGAGAAAAAAGTGCTTTATTTTTTTAAAAAGTGACTGATTGTAGACAAGTTACCCCTGTTTTCCTTGTTCAGCTCAGAGGTCTATGAGGAACTAGATGGTCTATTAATGAATTAGTTCCAGGTCTTTCATCCTCTCTTATATACTCTGTTCCAAACTCACCAGTTCTGTGCAGGTGATCTTGGCCAGCAGCTCAGTCAAAGACTCGTCTGAAAGGGAGCGGCAAGGGATGCCAAGTCCACGGATTGCTGCAGCTATGCTTCCTGTTGCTATCATTGAAGGTGGATACATGGCAAAATTGAAATCTGAAACAGATACACACGCATACAAAAATTAAAATCATTGCAGGATTTTCAAAACCTGAGTTGACTGAATAAGATAATCAAATCACTGGGCTGTACCAACAGTTATTCGACAAGTATTTAATATGCGTAAGTCCAAATGCATTAAATGACAAAATTATATGCACAGCAAGATTCCACTGACAAAAATTAGATCAGTTACTCTTACGTTTTGGTGATGGTGGTGGCCAAAACACAGACACTCTTTGAACAGTGCCATAGGATCTTTAAGATCCACTGGAACAGGCTCTTACTTTAAAGTCTGTAACTCTGCAGGTACAGTATCTTTCAGCACCACACTACAGTGTTAGTCAAGACTGTGCTCAAACTCTGCAATGAGGCTCAACCTGAAGCATCTGACTCAGAGACAAGGGTCAAGTGAGCTAGGCTACAAAGATGGTGTTTCAGGATATTATTACTCTTAAAGCACTGATTCCTGAAATCCGAAATGAATTGCCAACATCCAAACACAGGCTTTTTGCCTTCCTCAGTTTGGTTCATGACAACAAACTGGCTTTGGGGTCCACCCTGTTCCTGCAGTGTGCCACCAATAGCTTGGACCTCCTCGTTCTTAAAACAGACAGCTACAACTCAAACTATTCCATCCCCTTTACTGAGGGGAGACAAAGGCAAACAGGAATTGTTTATAAATGAGGGATTAAGCCTGTGTTTCGGAATATGTCATTCCATAGCCACTGGCTCAATAACAAAATAAATTATGTTTTACTTCCTGTCAAGTAAAGTTTGTAGCTGGTGGTCTATGATTGCTCCCACGAGTTCCTGGACTGACTGCGTCTCCATCTAGGCTTGGCACAGCATGTTAAGATGTTACATACACCTTATGGTAAAATTTCCAATTTCAGCTGCACCATTAGCAAGGAGGAAACCAGTTCATTTATGGAGGCCTGACCTTTGCTTCATGGAAGGAAAAGGAGCGAGTTACTCCAAGTCCTTCTTACGCATTTCCCAGAGGTTGATAACAAAATGGGGTTCACAGAAGGCTGACGACAGCACATTGACTGCCCCCCCCCCCCCCAAACCCACCCACCCGCCTGGAGCAGTATGTGGCCTCCAGACATTCTAGCATTTAGAATAATTGTGTGTGTGTTGGGTCATGCTGCAACAGTGAGGCAAGGAACTTCCCTTCATCCTTACGTCTGCTATGAACCAAACCCAAAATCCGTTTAAGGAAAATCTGGCAACACAAACAGTAGCTTTGCTCCAGCCAATATCTTTATAGCATTTGTATGAAGAGAATGGAAACAGAAGTCTTTGCCACTGATAGCATCAATCCCATTGTAGTGGGTATCTCCCCCGGTCAGTAAAAACTACAGCCAAAGAACAATAGAGGGTTGTGATTATAACAGCTTTTAGAAATACCATTCATCTATTATTTGGTTTCAAAAAGTGTAACAAAATAACTTGCAAAGAAGAGATTTACAATTTTATTACACATTACAAATATCTTCCCCATGAGATTAATTACGGCTGCTCCTATATAAGAATTAGCTTCTCAATCTCCACATTTATGAAGTAAATTTCCTTTATTTCTATATAAAAAAAACCAATGTCAAACAACAAAATACCTGTAGCACACATGGCAATGAATGTCTGAGTGTGTTTCTTAATAAGTTCCAGCTTGTCCACTGGAAAGGCCAGCTTCCCCAGGATATGTTCAATAAAATCATTTGGAGTTATGGCTGAGAGATCCCACTTCAGTTTCCCAAGGACAACTATCTCCCAATCCTGAGGAAGATAAAAAATTCTACATGTTAGACAATTACTGAGTGTCTCTACACATAGATTTTAAAAAAAAAATCTTGTAACTGAACCATTTCATGCTCAGACACTTAATTATTTTCTATGCCGTGATTTAATCATGCCCTCGTATGACATTTTAGATCCCTAAGTAATGCCCGTCCTTGTGGAATGCATAAGAAGTAGCACTATAACAAGCTAAACTATCCGTACTTAGTATTATGCTTACCTCTCAGCCCTCACAAAGCTAAGTGGCACTGCTACCCTTACCCAGCCCCCAAATGCCTTCAAAACAAGCCTGTTTATCCATTTCTGACAACTTCAGTGCATTTTTCATAGTTTTCTACATAACTAATTGACTTGCTGCTTTTCTTCTCCCCTCACAAAAATAAATCCTGCTTCACGAAAACCATCACCTATACTTTTTTGATTTGCCAGCAGAAAGCTGACTTGACCATCCAAAATCTTCCACCCTCATCTTGCCTTCCAATTTACCTGCCCCAAAAGCCTTTCTCCCCTTGTTGTGGCTCCTACCTTGCCGACCAGGTTAGTCCTCGCTCTGCCATCCATTCCACTTGCAGCCTATTCAATTATGAAGAATAAGGACCCACCCTGTTTCCCACTGCTAGCTTTACCCATTGTGGTCCTATTAAAATGATGAACCAGCTCCATTCCCATATCTGGCTAATTTCATCCATTTGCACACTACCTTGAACTGCCATTTACACTACAATTTCCAACACTGATTTATGGGGAGGCGATGGCGTAGTGGTATTGTTGCTGGACTAGTAATGTGCTGGGGACCCGGGGTCAAATCCCACCCTGCCAAATTCAATAAAAAAATACTCTGCAATTAAGAATCTAATGATGACCATGAAACCAAGATCAATTGTGGGAAAAACCCATCTGGTTCACTAATGTCCTTTAGAGAAGGAATCTGCTGTCCTTACCTGGTCTGGCCTACATGTGACTCTAGACCCACAGCAATGTGGTTGACTCCTAAATGCCTCTGAAATGGCCTAGCAAGCCGCTCAGTTGTATCAAACCACTACAAAGTCTCAAAAAAGGAACGAAACCGGACAGACCACCCACCATCAAAGCACCGGAAACAACAATGGCAAACTCAACAGCGCTGTCGACTCTGCTGATACTGGGAGCTAGTACCAAAATTGGGAGAGCTGTCTCACAGATTAGTCAAGCAACAGCCTGACATAATCATCCTCACAGAATCATACCTTACAGATTTGTCCCAGAAATTGAGGATACCCTCCATCGTGTGATGTGGCACTACCACTGTGCTAAATACAGTAAGATTTTGAACAGATCTAGCAACTCAAGGCTGGGCATCCATGAGGCGCTGTGGGCCAACAACAGCAGCAGAATTGTACTCTAACACAATCTGTAACCTCATGGCCCGGCTTTTCCCCCATTCTACTATTACCAACAAGCCGGGGGTCAACCCTGGCTCAATGAAGAGTGCAGGAGGGCATGTCAGGAGCAGCACCAGGCATACCAGAAAATGAAGTGTCAACCTATATGTCAGCTATAACACAGGACTATTTGCGTGCCAAACAGCATAAGCACCAAGTGATAAACAGAGCTAAGCGATCCCACAACCAACTGATCAGATCTAAGCTCTACAGTCCTGCCACATCCAGTTGCGAATGGTGGTGGACAATTAAACAACTCACTGGAGGAGGAGGTTCCACAAATGGCCCCATCCTCAATGATGGGGGAGCCCAGCACATCGCTCCAGAAGATAAAGCTGAAACATGCCACGCCCCTAGCCAAACTGTTCCAGTACAGCTACAACACTGGAATCTACTTATGTGGAAAATTGCCTAGGTATGTCATGCACACAAAAAGCAGGACAATCCAACCCAGCCAATTACTGCCCCATCAGTCTACTCTCCATCATCAGTAATGCATCGGAAGGAGTCAACAACAGTGCTGTCAAGTGGCACTTGCTTAGCAATAACCTGCTTACTAATGCCCAGTTTGGGTTCCACCAGGGCCACTCAGCTCCTGACCTCATTACAGCTTTGGCTCAAACTTGGACAAAAGAGCTAAACTCTCAAGGTGAGGTGAGTGTGACTGCACTTGACATGAATAACACAGTTGGCCAAGTGTGGCATCAAGGAGCCCTAGCAAAACTGGAGTTAATGGGAATCAGGGGGAAACTCTCCACTGCTTAGAGTCATGCTTAGCACAAAGGAAGATGGTTGTGGTTGTTGGTCAGTCAACCCAGCTCCAGCACATCACTGCAGGAGTTCCTCAGGGTCCTGCCCTCGGCCCAACCATCTTCAGCTGCTTCATCAATGACCTTCCTTCCATCCTAAGGACAGAAGTGGGGATGTTCGCTGATGATTGCACAATGTTCAGCACCATTCGTGACTCCTCAGATACTGAAGCAGTCCATGTCCAAATGCAGCAAGCGCTGGACAATATCCAGGCTTGGGCTGAGAAGTGGCAAGTAACATTCACGCCACACAAGTGCCGGGCAATGACCATCTCCAACAACAGAGAATCTAACCATCATCACTTGAAGTTCAATGGCATTACCATCAATGAATCCCCCACTATCAACATCCTGGGGGTTACCATTGACCAGAGACTGAACTGGACTAGCCATATAAATACTGTGGCTGCAAGAGCAGGACAGAGGCTAGGAATCCTGCGAAGAGTAACTCACCTCCTGACTCTCCAAAGCTTGTCCACCATCTACAAGGCACAAGTCAGGAATGTGATGGAATGGTCCCCACTTGCCTGGATGAGAACTGCTCTCACAACACTCAAGAAGCTTGACACCATCCAGGACAAAGCAGCCCACTTGATTGGCACCACATCCACAAACATTCCCTCCCTCTACCACCAACACACAGTAGCAGCAGTGTGGACAATCTACAAGATGCACTGCAGGAATTCACCAAGGCTCCTTAGACAACATCTTCCAAACCCACAACCCCTACCATCTAGTAGGACAAGGGCAGCAGATAGGTGGGAACACCACTACCTCCAAGTCACTCACTGTCCTGACTTGGAAATATATCACTGTTCCTTCACTGTCGCTGGGTCAAAATCCTGGAACTCCCTTCCTAGCAGCACTGTGGGTGTACCTACCCCACATGGACTGCAACGGGTTCAAGGCAGCAGCTCGCCACCAACTTCTCATGGGCAACTAGGGATGGCATTAAATGCTGGCCCAACCAGCGAAGCCCACATCATGTGAATGAATAAAAAAAAAAACCTGATTGTGGCAGTGAGTCTGTACCAGATGACATCAGAAGAGATGATCAGACTGTGTGATACGAAGGTGCCAATGTGATCGAAGGCAGTGGAGGGAAGAAGATAATGATATAATGAAGCAGAGAGAGAAAGCGAGAGTCCTCCAATGACAGATCAATAAGGTTAAAGCAAAATGTTATGGACAAAGAAATAGACAAGTTGCAAAAAAAATGTTCTGGATTGGGGGAAGAGTGGATTTTAGAAAAATAAGGCAGCATCTGGCCAAGGTAGACTGCGAAGAGCTGCTTGTGGGGAAATCTACAGAGGAGCAATGGGAGGTGTTCAATAAGGAAATGGGGAGGGTGCAGGGTCAACATGTTCCCTCTAGGGTGATAGGAAAGTGTAACAAGCCCAGAGAACCATGGATAACCAAAGATATTCAGGACACAACGGAGAAAGAAAAGAGAGGCTTTTAGCAGGTTCACGGGGAGCAAATCAGCAGAGGCATTAGTGGAGTACAGAAAGTGCAGGGTGGAGCTTAAGAAAGCAATTAGGAGATCAAAGAGGGGATATGAGAAAGTTCTGGCTGGTAAAAGTAGGGAAATCCCAAGATATTCTATAAGTATATCAATGGGAAGAGGATAACCAAGGAAAAAGTAGGGCCCATTAGGGACCAAGGGGGCAATCTGTGGCTGGAGCCAGAGGACATGGCTAGAGTGTTGAATGAATACTTCACATCTGTCTTCACCCAAGAGAATGAGGATGATGGTACGGAACTCGGGGAGAGAGACTGCGAGGTTCTTGAACAAATTGATATTGGGAGTGACAAGGTATTGGAGGTGTTGGCAGGCTTAAAAGTGGACAAATCTCCAGGTCCAGATGATTTGTGTCCCAGACTGCTGAGGGAGGCAAGGGAGGAGATCGCAGGGGCTCTGACCCAAATTTTTAATTCCTCTCTGGCCACGGGGGAGGTGCCAGGGGACTGGAGAACAGCTAATGTGGTTCCGCTATTTAAGAAGGGTTGTAGAGATAAGCCAGGGAGCTACAGACCAGTGAGTCTCACGTCAGTGGTAGGGAAACTATTGGAGAAAATTCTGAAGGAGAGAATCTCTCTCTACTCGGAGAGGCAAGGTTTGTTCAGCGATAGTCAGCATGGCTTCGTCAGAGGGAGGTCATACCTAACAAATGTGATTGAATGTTTTGAGGGGGTGACCAGGTGTGTAGATGAGGGTAGTGCAGTTGATGTAGTTTAAATGGATTTCAGCAAAGTCTTTGACAAGGTCCCACATGGGAGATTTATAAGGAAGGCAAATGCACATGGGATACAAGGTAATTTGATAAGGTGGATTCAAAATTGGCTTAGTTATAGGAGACAGAGGGTGATGACAGAAGGATGCTCTAGTGACTGGAAGCCAGTGTCCAGTGACGTACCACAGGGATTTGTGCTCAGTCCCCTATTATTAATTATTTATATAAACGACATAGATGACTATGTGGGGGGTAGGATTAGTAAGTTTGCAGATGACACAAAGATTGGCCGGGTGGTTAACAGTGAGGTTGAGTGTCTTGGGCTACAGGAAGATATAGACGGGATGGTCAAATGGGCAGATAAGTGGCAGATGGAATTTAACCCTGAAAAATGTGAGGTGATACACTTTGGAAGGAGCAATTTGACAAGGAAGTATTCAATGAACAGCATAACACCAGGAAGTTCTGAGGAACAAAGGGACCTTGGCTTGTGTGTCCATAGATCTCTGAAGGCGGAGAGGCATGTTAGTGGGGTGGTGAAAAAGGCATATGGGACACTTACTTTTATCAATCGAGGTATAGATTACAAAAGCAGGGAGGTCATGTTGGAGTTGTATAGAACCTCGGTGAGGCCACAGCTGGAGTACTGTGTGCAGTTCTGTCGTCACATTATAGGAAGGATGTGATTGAATTGGAGGGGGTGCAGAGGAGATTCACCAGGATGTTGCCTGGGATGAAACATTTAAGTTATGAAGAGGTTGGATAGACTTGGGTTGTTTTTGTTGGAGCAGAGAAGACTGAGGGACGACCTGATCGAGGTGTACACGATTATGAGGGGCATGGACAGGGTGGATAGGGAGCAGCTGTTCCCCTTAGTTGAAGGGTCAGTCACAAGGGGACACAAGTTCAAGGTGAGGGGCAAGAGGTTTAGGGGGGATGTGAGGAAAAACTTTTTTTACCCAGAAGGTGTTGATGGTCTGGAATGCCCTGCCTGGGAGGCTGGTGTAGGCGGGTTGCCTCACATCCTTTAAAAAGTACCTGGATGAGCACTTGGCATGTCATAACATTCAAGGCTATTGGCCAAGTGCTGGTAAATGGGATTAGGTAGGTAGGTCAGGTGTTTCTCACGTGTCGGTGCAGACTCGATGGGCCGAAGGGCCACTTCTGCACTGTGATTCTGTGAAAGGCATCAATAAGATAGATAGATCAGCAATACCAGAAACCAGAGGCATAAAGGGAAAGAGATCACATAAGGCAGCAAGAGACCGGGACAGAATATTGGACGACAGAAACATCCAGAAAGAGAAAATTTAGGGGACAGAAAATCAGGGAGTTTAACATCAGAGAGATAGAGTGAGAAACCTCAAAAGGAGCAATATCAGGAAGACAACCATTGTGGAAATGAACAATGGATGAAAGACAAGCAGATAGGTAGAGAAAGAGAAGTCAGGTAATATATAAACACACCCAAAGATCAAGAAGTGACAACATCAACTTCGAGCAGATCCACATTATTTAGATGCAAGTGAGGTCCTTGTTAAAAAATTTGCAAAAGCACTAAATGGAAAGGATTGCTTCCCACCTCAGTACTCCTTAGAGAAAATAAAATCACTTAGGAGGCAGAGGTCTATGTTGATTCTTACATTTTATGAAAGGCATAAGCATAAACTCTGGAGGCTAATATTGTTGTGAACCCCCTCCCAACTACTTTTTTTCTTGATTTATTTACATTAGATAATGACAAAAACTGCTTAACTAACAAACTTCCCCCGTCCATCCACTGCACAGCCCAAAGTCTAAGAGTATGGTAGGCATGGCAAAAAGATGTAAAGGGAAATAAGTAAAGGTTAGGGCAAAATGGAATTTTAGCACTGCACAATTCTGGTGACGAAAAGAATGATTGAGGTCCTGTAAGCAAATCACTGGGTATTTTCCCCAGTGTAAGAACTCTTTCAGAGAAGTGGGTGGGTGGATAAGTCACGATAGACACTCAAGACAGTTAAGTTGCCAACATCAAACTGAGTCATCTGGAGCTGAAAGAATAATCTGGTGAACAAAGTCTTCTCTGATTTGTAACATCCATAGAAAAATCTGAAGGATGAGCCATCCCAACTAAGAATGTATTTCTATTGGAAGGATAACAGAAGATGCTACAGGGGTTTTCCTTTATTGGGTTCATGCACAGAATAATGTGCGCACATTTTTAAATATATCCTGATGCTTCAACTAGGCAATTTCCCATAACTCTTGTTTTGATTTTTTTCCTACCACAAATGCAACAAACCTTTTTAAATCTGCTCTGGTTCTGACAAGTTACACAAATCCTGTTTGTTCTAGTGCAGTTAACATTGCCTTTAATTCTGCAAAGTTGGTCAGCTGTTTCTTTTAAATTCACTCGTGGAATGTGGGCACCACTGGCAAGGCCAGCATTTGCTGCCCATCTGTAACTATCCTTGAGAAAGTGATGAGCCACCTTCTTGAACCGCTACAGTCCATGTGGTGGTAATGGTTCAACCATTTCATTTACAAAAATACTTATTAAGAAAAGGGAACCTGCTGCCCCTACTTGCTCTAATGTACGTTAACTCCAGTTACACTGCGTGAGAGAGAAAGAGAGAGAGAGAGAGAATCATAAATGCCCTCAGGGCAACTTGGGGACTCCTTTTCAGTGTTGCCCACTCCACCAGGATAAAGAGAGATACTGGATGTCTGTCAGTGAATTTAAAGTGATAATCCAATGTTAGTGTTCATACAGGATATCCTACACCAAAGGGACAGTTTATTTTTACTATCTGAATGCCTAGACAAGATTACTGTTTGTATGTCACTGACAGCCAGCAAGAATCCTTGGCTTGTACCATGACCTTGCCTTTACTATCAGTGCTATTTGAAGTCTCATGGGGCCACTTGAATCACAGCACTGACTCGTGTAGAGCCACGAAGTTCGATTGTGTCAGACCACACACAGGAACTGAACACCTGCACTAACAATTAATAGACAAGAATTTTAATTAACCCAGAAGTGTGAATAGAATAGAGAAGTGTTGACATTTCTCATCACTTTGTGGGTATAAAATCAGTACCCACAAGGATTGCTAGCCTCTGCAGACATAACATTTTATGGACAGGGATGAAAAGCAGTAGGGTGGGAGAAAAAAAAAGTGTAATGGAGAAAATAATCCTCCTTTACTTCATAATTTGCAATGTTATGGTAGACACAGATGCTGACAACCGCTAATTAGAGATGCCACCCATTTCAGTCATGGAGTGAAACACAGAGGCTATCAGTGCAATCCGAATGGCCACGGCTGAAATTCAATAGAATAGCATCAATTTTGTGAATTACAATGCATTTGCTGCAAATCTGAAACTGTTTTCTAAACTAAAAGCCAATATGATGGAAGTAGGCCATTCTGAATTCTAATATAACGAGAAAGAATTGTTAGTGAAGTCTACAAGTTACGATTAGAATAAATTTAATGATGCCCAGGTTATTAGGGGTGACAGGCAAAATGGCAAGAACAATCACACAAAAGGTCAATTAACTAGTTCCTTCTTGAAGTCAATTGGTGAAGTGATGAAGCAACCCAGAGTATGAAGTATATTCCTCTGGTCAGCTAAAAAACTTTTAAATTTTTGACTTGCTAATAATTGTTTGCAGATATTCATAAAAGAACAAAGGTGTTACACGAGTTTCACTCTGTAGCACTGGGAGATCAACAATGACCAAGTTAGTTCAGAGGTTACTTTCATATTCAAAATATCCCAAGACTCTAGAAAGTCAAATGTGCCAAAACTGGACAGCTGACATGGCCGTCAATAACAACTTGTACTTACATAACTCCTTTAACATAGGAAAGCATCCCAAGGTGCTTCATAGACATTTACTCATGCATAAACTGACGCTGAGCCAAAGAAGCTATTAGGATCATTAAAAAGGTAAGTTTAAGGAGAGTCTTAATGGAAGAGCGAGGGGGAGAGGTTTAGAGTGCCACCAGAGCTTCGGGTTTCTCTGCTGAAGGCATGATATAGCCAGCAATAATTCTTTCACTGGACCAGCAGCACTAGCATTTCTAAATGCATTCTGACTGTACAAAGTATTAATTGTGATGTACTTTCATTTTTGTTGGGCAGATGGATGAGTCAGGCTATCAGATCTTCCCCATTAAGCTTCTTGTGAACAAATGCAACTTTAAAAGGCACAAAAAAACACACTTTGGTATTCAAAAAGCTGAAATGGCATTGCTATCCTCCCATTATCAGTCCGTACAGCATGTGGTAGTTTTCCCAGGTGCTAAATGCTCACACGGGAAGAGTCCTTTCTTTACATGCTTATCAGCAAACTGATCTCAGCAGCCTGCAAATAGCTTGCAAAGCCCAACATCAGCACCAATACACAGCTATGTATATTTAAAAACAAAATAACACGACATCCAGTCAGGAAACAAGGACATGCCTTGATATAGAATGCTATCTTGACAAAAGTACTGTGAAACTCTGTGCATTTTGCACCAGTGTAAGTCAAACCTCCTGCAGGCTGAATGATAAAAAGGTTTGCACCAGTATACAATCATCCTCCCCAAGTTACTAAAAGCTGCTTCTAGATGCAATTTACACACTAAATGTTGTGTACGTATATGCTTGCTTGTTCAGTTGTCTACAAGCAACAAGACTCTTACAAAACCCCTGGCAGTTGAGACCCATGGCATAGATTGTACATCCATTAAAATGCTGGAAGCTACATTTTTTTCCAAAAAAAAGTTATTCCAGGCTTCTTTCTCTCCCTGTCATTTTACTAACAGCCACAGCTGCTTAGCAACATGCCCAAACTGGACTATTAGCTTCATTGGTCCGTAGTGAGTGCAGTAAATGATGACTTGCTTCTGCATGTAAGTGTTTTTCTTTTTTTAAGTCTTGAAACGGAAATCATCTTAGGGATTTACAAATTAAAGTCTGCAGTTTGATACACAATTTGTAATTTTATGGCATTTGCACTGCCGACATCTTCCACTACTTGTGCATCTAGTCCCCCATAATTTCTGATCTAGATAAACTTCATCCAACACTACTTCTTGCACAACTGTTTAATGATCAGCTGCATCCACCTGTTTCTCCCATGATCTATGAGCACCACCTGTCTGCTTTTTGTGAATCTCACCCATATATTGTCACTATTGCTATGTCTTTTTCTCTGGGGTGTCTCGGCTTCTTCATCTTGAAATGTCTTCAAACCTTCAACACTCTGCACGGTCAGGACTGCTCGTCTGCTATCCAGCCTAGGATGAGCTGTAACCACCTCCAGTTAAGTTTAAAAGACTGAAGCTAGCATTTTTGACCCCTGCCACAATACCTGTACTCTCACCAGTGACTATTCCTCCTACTCTAACCAACACCTAAAACAGAACATAAAAACAGAAAATGCTGGGAAAACTCAGCAGGTCTGGCAGCATCTGTGGGGAGAGAAACAGAGTTAATGTTTTGAGTCCGTATGACTCTTCTTCAGAGCTAAAGAGAAGGAGGAATATGATTATTCATTATCCTATCTTACCATTAACACCTTCTGCTATCTGACCTTTATGCCACCGCAAGCACCTTCTTTGGTCTTTAACACCACCATTAACACTCCCTTTGTCTTGTGTCCTTGACAGCTTTGTCAATCTCCCCTTCGCTGTCACCCATCCCTGACCTTCTATCTCATTCCACCTACTCCACCCCCACTTAAACAGCATAAAATCCATCATTTTTCTCTTTAGCTCTGAAGAGGAGTCATATGGAACATTAACTCTGTTTCTCTTTCCACAGATGCTGCCAGACCTGCTGAGCTTTTCCAGCATTTTCTGTTTTTATTTCAGATTTCCAGCATCTGCAGCATTTTGCTTTGACCTAAAACAGACAATTTGATTATTTATTTCCGCTGTTTGTGGGATGTTTGCAAACTAGCTGCAGGATTTCTTACAATAGTCACAACACTTCAAAAATACTTTATTCGCTATAAAGCACTTTGGGATCTTTTGAAAGGTGCTATATAAATGCAACTTTGTTATTTCTCCCTGGTTACTGTCATAGGCTGAATGAGAATGTTTGCAATCTCAATGCCCTGGTTGAGCTCATGATCAGCTTAAAATCTCGTATCCTCCCAATTACAAAATTATTGACGTTCGCCTCAAAACAGCACCTACCTCCACCCTTACATGAACCCACATGCACCAAAACAGACTGCTGCTTCTATTAACTCGAAACAAGATTACTCCAATGCTCTCCTGCCCTGCTACAGCATCTGTAAATGCCAGCACATCTAAAGCTCTGCTGCCTGTATCCTGTCCCACACCAAGTCATTGTCACCACTCTCACTCGTACTCAGGCCTACATTGAGAGATTGGGAGCCAATGTCTCAAATTTAAAACCCCTCCCCATCGCTGCTTATAGTCCCAAGACCTAAACTCAGGCCACCTGTATATCCCTCACATCCTTGTGACCCAATACTGGTAGCCTTGCCACCAACTACCTTAGCCCCACTTTACGGAATTCCTTCCACTTTCCTATTGGCCCTAAAAACCATCAATTGCAGAAGCTTATGATCATCTCACCTAATATCTGCTTCTTTGAATCAGCATCTGCGTTCTTTATGCCTCTGAAACACCATAAATTGTTTCTTCTACATCAAGGACTATAATTTAATGCAAGTTGTGGTCTCTTTGCATTTCTGTGGTCACTTCTCCTCTATCTGACAAAGCCATGTCACAACCCCCTGTCAATGTGCATGCCTTTCCCTGTTTATCTCCAATGCTGTCTCCTGTTGCCTATTCCAGTCTCTGGCCTCAAGTCTCCCTCCATCTCCCTACCCCCTTCTCATTTGTCCCATTTCTGATCGCCCTCATCCTACGTCTGTCAAGTCTTCCTCTCTCCCTTATGTACCCCACTTATGTCTCACTCTTCCCCTTTATAGTTCTATGTTTCAATTCTCTACATGTTCCTGTTTTTGTTGCCCTAGGAGGCCAAGAGAGACATTAAAGGAACATGGCTTATGCAGAAGCTCGGGGTCTAAAAGGACAACGGAGCCAAAGCTTTTGATGGAGAACGTCAGTGGTCAGAGGTGGAGCTGCGAAGGCCAGTGAGGCCAAGGTTTGGGATCAGGATGGGGCAGAAGATGAGAAACTAAGATGCAGGTAAGTCAGGAAACAAAATATTTACAGGACAAAAAAGTAGGGCAGATAGGTTTAGAAATCTAGGCAGCCAACCAGGATAGGCTTAAGTTTGATGTTTGGATGGGTGTGTGTTTTTTTTTGGGGGGGGGGGGGGGGGGGGGGGCTGGGGATGGCTAGTGTTCACATTGCCGAATTGTTCCTTTTTATTCAAAGTTGCTTAATTCAAATTTTTACACTAAAATTGCCCAATTTAAGTTGCTTGATTAATATTGGTTTTTTTTTAAAAAAGCAGAAATTTTTTTTTAAATCAATGGACTAAATGTTTACATAATCAGTTTCTATTGTAAATGCTGATCATAAGTTACTTAAAATCATGAAATTAGAGAAAGTGTGCAACATTTTAATATACTAGTCAATTTTCCATTGCGTTGCCCATGGCAAGATGGAGAATGTGCAATTCATATGTCCAATGTCTTTGTGCTGCTGCTTCTCAGTTCCATCTTTTCTGCACATCTCTCTTTCCTAGTCCCCTTTTTGCTTCTCTCTCTCTCTGTCTCACTTTGTTCTGTTTTTAAAAAAAATCTTATTTCCATTCAGTTGGGTGGTATAGCAAGGTGCAATATCGAATGGAGCCAGCGAATGGAGCCAGCGAATGAAGCCTGCAATTGGCCTGGTGGTTGCAAGGAAAATGGGGCCTTGAGCACCTCCCTGTCCTACTTCATTTATCCCCACCCATCTTGTTTACATTAGGTTTCCCGGCCCTTCATGTCTCTACTATCTCATCCCCTTCTTTCCAGCCCCTTTAAACTCCATCTCTTCAGCTTTGTCATTTTGAGTGGGTATTTCACTCTCACACCTTGTTCCAATGTCACTACAGCATTAACGCCCCCATCTATTGACTACCCTCCCACTCACTCTCTCAAATGCACCAGAATGCCCCTGAACATCAGTTTCCATACTCAGCTCCTCACCTCTATTTGCCATCCATCTATTTCCCTTAAAAAGTAATTGTTTTGTTCAAAGTCCAAATTACGTTTTTTTTAAAGCAAAGAGCCAAAATACAAGGAGGCAAGAAATTACCGGTCTGCCTTTCTTTGTCCAACAATTTCAACCTACATGTTTTCTTTCACCTGCCCCCTTGTTCTGGTTTTGCCCTTTAACTCCTCCCATTCTACTTCCTTATAAACATCGTTCTCAGTGGCACCCCACTTCCTTCCATTTGAACTACCTATTCAGCCCATCTATCTTACTCTAAGGGAGCAAGGGATTGAGAAAGACTGAAGAGTCAGAAACCCCTAACCATCAGCCAAGTTGCCCCCCCCTTCCCTCCTTAATGTTTTCAAAGAGGCTTAGTTTGCTTTCAAAATACAATTAAAAAAAAATCAAATTAGAATGAGGAAAGAAAATGGCTATCTGCTTTTCTCTTAGTGCCTTGGTCTTGCTTACCAGCTTCTCTCATTAGTGTTAAGAGATTAGAATCACTGATCAGCCATGGTCTCATTGAATGGTGGAACAGACGAGGGGCTAAACAGCCACTCCTCTCCCTATGCATCTCAGATACAAATCCATTAGCTTTGACCTTTTCTAGCTGCCAACAAAATATAGGGGAGGGAATTAAAAGGCTTAAAAATTCATTTTTCCTTGGATAAATTAACATTACACGAATAACTCATTCTCTCCTCACTCCCCTCTTTCATTTACCTCTCCTACAAGCGGCCTCTCTCATTAGAGAGAGAAATAATTTTACCTCACTAAAGCTTTTGAAATTTGTCCTTTTTGCCCCCCAAAACATTCAGAACAATTTGAACAGAAAATGTTAGAAAAGGAAAACAAAATGATTTAACTAATTGAACACTGGAGCATTCTGAGAATAAGGTGCACTGAAGATGCACAATAGCCTGCACAATCCATTCTCGTTCACAGCATTACAGCTCTGGACAAAAATATTATCTCAAACCCTGACGATTGGGAAAGACAAAAAAAAAGACACAAAAGACAATTCAACGGATGAGTTTAATCATATTGTTCTGAAATGTGTATTTTTTTAAATCGTGGTTTAATCTTTATTTTGGGCATTAGAAATGTCAGTTACTGAAAAATGGCAGGTGAAGAGAGTTTTCACAAAGTATGGAGAGAATTGTGTCAACTCAGTGACCAGTTTTCAAAGTGACAGGTTTACATGAACATTTTTCATTTTAAGCGTGGACATAGAACTGAAAGTGAAGAAAGTTGACAAAAAAGGTGTCTAAAACTTGACAACAGAAAGTCAGGTGGTTCAGACAGGAAGAGTACACAGTTGCTAGTATTGAATATATTATGAAGATATCATGCTGATTTTCAGCCACCCTGTCCCACCAGTTATTACCGTACTAGGAAACCAATGAGCATTGACCATTAACTTATTGAAAATAGTACACCAATAAAGTTTGAATGGATGGTCCTTACATTGCAAGAATGTGGAGAAAATATTAGACAACAGTTATAGGGTCACAGCTGCAGAAAATAATTAAGTTTATATTAATCCTCAGCTCTACAAATATAGTCACTTATTGAAAGTAAACTCACTAGTAATAAATTACTCAGGAAAATGAACACGCATTTATAGTCAGTTTCTGAACACCTTGATGTCCCAAACACTTTGCAACTATTTAAGTGTTTTTAAGTGTAGCTAATTTCCACACAGCAAGGTCCTACAGACAATGAGTTAAATGAATAGATAATCTGTTTTAATGATATTGGAACTTAACTGCTTAGAAGAGCGGTAGAAGCAGAAACTTCAACAATATCAAAATAAAACTGGATAGGCACTTGAGAGAAATAAACTTGCAGTGCTACAAGGGTAGAGTGGGGGAATAGAAATGGCCGACTGCTCTACAGAGAGCGGGCATGGATTCAATGGGCAGAAGATGCTGGTTGGTACAGCATGGGTCTTCTCAGACTATATCCATGGGATAATTTATAGCCACGTAGCCTTGATCTGATCTAAAAGTCATACATCAGGACTACGCTGAAGTGCTTAGATGATGGGCTCAAGTCTTTGGAATGTACCCTGAATACACATCTTTCCAAATTTGAGGCAAAATTGCGAACGAGTCAAAACTGACAGCATTATGAGAATATGTTAAATATTTTGTCACAAGAATTTGATTCTTTATAAAAAGTATAGCTGGAAGTGAAATTCCTGTGTTCATTCATTTTAAATCTGCAGCAAGATAAACCCATCAAGTCCATTCTATTCAGAGTCCACATAAAATTATTCCACCCCACACTTCATACCCATACCATTTCATAACCCTGTATTTTTGTAAAACTAATTTCCCTCTCCCATCCTTTCAGAGATCTGAAATGAAGAGACAGTATCCAAAGATGACAGTAACTTGATGGCAGATGGTACCTTCTCTTAACCATTAGTTGTCTCTATAGTCATTCATAAGCAACTCAGTTCTAAACAGAATAGAAACAGACCATTTGGCCCAACTGGTGCATGCTGGTGTTTATGCTCTGCACATTCCTCCTATCATCCCTTTTCATCTAACCCTATCAGCATAACCCTCTATTCCTTTCTCCTTCATATCTTATCTTACTTCCCCTTAAATGCATCTGCTATTCGCCTTAACTATTCATGATAGCAAGTTCCCCTTTCTCGTCGTTCTCAAGTTTCTTCTGAATACTCCTACTGGATTTATTATTGACTATCTTGTAATTATGGCCCCTAGTCTTGGTCTCTCTCCCAACATCATTTCTCAATGTCAAGTTGACATGACAAGTTGAATTGAGGGGGGGGAAACAGTGTGGTGGCCAATGGGCGTACATGATTATTCTACCTTAGAAAACTAAAATCCTTGAGTAGATCCTACATTTATGCAATTCTTCTATACGGCTGCAGTTGAGAGTGCTATCCTTTTTAGATGCTTTGCCTGTTGTTGCTGTCCTCGGAAAGCGAATTCTTTAAAGGTGGCGAGATCGCTGAACCAGGCAGGAAGTTTATTTTGATGAGCAGAGCTTTCTTGATGAAATCTGCTCTCAAAGAATTTTGACAAAAGTAGCGTGTCATGGACAATGAGAATCACCGCTCCCTCTCGGTATTACTGCTGGCTGCGTTCAGGGACAAGTCAATAATCCCTCAAATGGAGGACAAATTGCTTCCTGAACTTGTTTGTGCCCTTCTCTAAGAACTTTTAACAGGAGTTTGAAGTATGGGTGAGGTTATGTGCTCAGGGAGGGACTCACTGACTGATTATTTTAATGTTTTGGAATAGGTTTTAATACATATTTTAATTCAAATTAGATCACTGTGATGGGATAATTTTCTTTCTTTATCATTCGTTTATAGTTTTGTAACGAGCGGGCAATGTAGCTGAAATGAATTTCCATGTGGGCAATAAAGTGAATAGAATTGAAGCTAGACGTACCCTATCAGATTCTGTCATAAATTTAAGAGCTCTATGAGATGTCCCCTTGGCCTTCTCTTTTCTAGAAAAGAGCCCCAACTTGTTCAATGTTTCCTCATAGCAATAACCTCAATTCTGGTTACCATCCTCGTTAATATTCTTTGCAGCTTCTCCAGTGCCTCCATATCCTTTTAGTAATACGCAGGCAAGTGGCAAAACTTCAGAATTTAAAATATAAATTCAGTAACAACAGGTACATACTAGAGAGTGACAGCATGAGAGCTCATGCCTACAGTTTCCAACACAGAGAGCTCTTCAGAATTTGCACAGTCATTGAGGAAATTGCTTTCGCAAAAGGAAAAGAAAAATATCAGTTGTGAGAAAGGCCGGCGTGGTCTTGCACACCCATTAACAGCTGGCTGCAAAGTGATATTGGCAGAACTCTGGGAAAGGAGTGCTGTTCAGAGACGCAAATGAAGTCAGAAAAATTGAATCAAAAAATCATATCAGAAATTATTTGTGCAGCCAGAGGTGAGAACGTATTTCAGGCTCCCCAGTGAAGTATTGGAAACAATCCAATCCAGTATCCTGAGAAACAGTGAAGGCACTGATGAATGGGAATGAAAATTGAGGCTGCGATTCCTAACCTAGTTGCTCTGAATGGGAATTAATGCTTGGCCATTCCGTGTGGATGGGAATGGGAAAGGTGAATCAAACACTTCCATTCATCATAAAGAAACTGACATTCCTTTCTCAAGGTGAATCATGTCAAGGGCAGCTTGTCCCCTGAATTCACCACATTTGCAAGTTAACTCCTGTCATAAAGATCCTGGATACTAAGAGCAGTAAATAAAAGTAGACAAAAAGGATGAAAATGAGGGAATTCTTGGGATCAACATATTTCACACTGTCACTGGATTGTGATGAGGAATGGGTGGACAAATGAGCTCAACTAACTCATCCTGTATGACTCTGCACCACATCCTGCTGAGAAGTTATCACTTATTTAGTAGAGGGCTAGCCTGGTTAAAATGGACCATTATTGGATTGATGTTGTTGATTTACACCAATTCAAAACTTTTCAGACACCTCTCCACAATGAGCCATTCTGTACATCCATACTGCGCACACAAACAATGCAAGTAATAATATATCTACTACATTCAACAAGAGAACTAAAGCATGTGACAACTGGAAATTCTTTTAGACATGATCATTAAATAATACTGCACTGCAAGTGTTTCCATGATAATCAGACAGCTCACTAGAGAGCATAAGTACCAGGGCAAAGGTATAACGCAGTAATAAATAGAGGCAGGCCCTGTCTTTCCTGGTAATTATTAATTGCCAGAGAAACAGAATCCCACATTTTTGTTTTGCTCTCAGACAAAAGTTCTGTATTACGGATCCGGGATATTAGGAGCAGTAAATGGAAGCAGATAAAAAGGACCAGAGTTAGTGAGCACCATACAAATTTGACAATGTGCAAAATTGTGATAGGAGCCCAAGGAAAGAATTTGCCATGCAAATGGCCACATAACCACTAGTCACTTATCTCTTACACAGGATCCAGCACCATATCTTGGTGTTGCCAAGCTCTACATTAACACTTGAAGCTCTGTATGTGTGCAACTAACTGCAATTGTGAGTTATTTGGTATCATAATGGTTGAAGAAATAGGATTTCACGTAATTATGAGACTCACAGCTGACATCTGTTATAGCATCCAGTAGTTCACATTTCTTCCTAGCTCCTAATCCTAAATCGGTTTAACTGGTGCAAGGAGCAAGGCTAGTGAAAAATTATTGAAGCATTTATAACAAATGTTCCAAAGTGAAATGACTGAGCATGCCTAGCAGAGTGTCAGGGGAATAGCTATGGTATTAATGCAAAAAAAAAAGTGTGACTCTAAAGGGAAACAAAAAGAAAAATGGTAACAGCCTTCCACCTCTGCAGGATGCTCAATGAGGAAACTGCATCCCTGTGGTCCAGCTGACCCAGTTATTATAGGAGTGTGCTGTACACAGCCAGATGCAGCAGGCTTTCTACCCTGAAGGATCACAAAGGTGTGGGGTGGAGCTTGATGACTTAACAGCATGCTACCACATGATGGCTTTCTTAACTTGAAATATATTCTTGTGAGCCTTGGATACCCCAGAAGGACATTCTAATGGCCCTTATAACTAAATTAGTAAGAGCCCAAACCAAAATTTAAGCCCAGAGGCAGATTTGCAGGCATGTAACCTTTGACCAGCTCAAAGTTCACACTGCTTAACATATCTAAAACAATTTTCACTTATTATATTAAATTGTTACAAGTTATAAAGTGGTTGTAAAATATAAAAATGCAGTCCAAAATCCAATGCATATTACACCACCCATATTCTGTAACTTTTGTTGCTCCGATTGCATGGATCATATTTCACTGAAGGACAAACCAGAAAGGATTATTAATTGTAAAATTATTATAGTTGTGCTTTACTTGAAAGCACTCAAGAGACAAGCAAGGAAGGGCTTTGCAAATTTGCACCAGAGGGCGCCAGACGCTTAGTCATGAGTGTCAGTCTGGACTGAATTCTGATCAATAATTTTAACCATGGCCAGCACAAAATGATTCAATTTACAGGGTCCCTTATTTAGTGTCATTGACGTTCCACCTTGGACAAGGTTTCCTGTGCACCTGAACATAAAAAGTTTTTTTTTAAAAGTGTTAAATCGAGTTACAAAATAATCTTATCTTTGACTAGTCTTTCCAAGAGAGGCTCTGCAATAGATTTTTAAAAAAAAAACAAAGTACAAAACAAAACGTGTCAAATTGCTGAAATATTGGTGAATTTACCAGGAGGTCTTCTGGGGTGATTGAATTGTCTGTGTAAATGCAGAGTTTCTCAGCTGTCAGGGGGATCGTCTCTTTCAGTTTTGATGCTAAGAACATGCAGACTGCCCCTAGCAGCTGGAGGTGACATTTTCTAGTGGGAACCGAAGATAAAAATCTATCCAGATAATTCATAGCCAACAGAAAGACTTCCTCTTCGCATTTCTGCTCTTCGCACACCTAGAATAGGGCAAAAACGACGAAAAGTAGGGTCATCAGCTAAAACATCCGTCTGATTTGAAAAGCCAAAAATCTTTTCAATCGTATGCATTTTTTAAAGCACTGGAAATTTAACGAAGAACCCCAGCAATTTGCAAAACAAGTCAAAAACACTACCCTTTTCCGACCTATCCCACACGCAAAAATATCTGCCCAAAATTCGCTTTTTGCAAGATTCAACGTTTCTGGGCAACAGTCTCCCTTCTGCCCCTGACGAGTGCAGATTTTCTAAAATATTAAAATTAAATTAAATAAAAAAATATCGCGTGGCTGCCAGCAGAGTTACCTTTTGTTCGGAATAAAGTTTCAAAAAATCGTGAAAATTAGACAGTTGCGCCGCCAGCGACGATTTTCACATGTAAATAAACAAGAAATCCTGAAGTTTAGTTGGGGTCAGAAGCTGACAACAAACTGTTTTGCTGGACGGAGGAAATTTAAGGTATAATGCAAGAATTTTGGGTGGTCTAACGCGCTGTCTGCCAACCATTTAAGAGCCCAGAAGTTAAGATACGGGCGGACTCAGCGCAAAGGACAACTTGTGGGACGCAAAACACAAAATGCAACATCTTAAAACACCCATCAATAATGTTACAGTTAGTGAATCCCCTGTTAATAGAACTGAAGCGACATTTGATGGACCCAGCAGAGAAACGCAAGAAAAAGTTTTTTTTTTGAAGTCGAGTCAACATGGCGACAGCATGTTGTTTATCAGCCATCATCAGTCCTTTATAAATTTTGGAAAAAAAAAATATTTAAAAAAAAATTCAGTACGACTCTGCATTCGATTCTAACAAGTTCTCTGGGCTGGGGGGGGTGGGGGGGTGGTTGGGGGTTGTTGGGGGGGTGGTGGTGGTGGTGGTGGGGGAGAGAAAAGCTGGTTAAACTTGCACGCACTTGGTACAGAAAAGCGACGCCTTTTCCAATCTGCTTTCCCCCCACCCCCCTCCTCCTCTCTCCCCCCCCCCACACCCCACCCCCCACCCCCCCCCACCCCCCAAAGAAGCAACATTTGAAATAACTTTTTTTGGGGGGGGTTGGGAAAAAAAAATAAAATTGAAAGTGGGGTGACACCAGCAGAGGTTCCCAGCCCGAATACTTTGGGCAAAAGCCCTTGAGATCACTGCCCATTGGGTCAGTGCTGCAACTCTTTTAATTTTTTTCCCTTTCCTCCACCCCCCCCCCCCAAAAAAAAAACATTTCCCCTCCCTCCCTCCCTCTCTCTCTCTCTCTCGCTTTACCTCTAGCATCCAAAATGCAACCAATTTTCTCATGGAGGGTTCGATTTCTTTCTGGACACATTTGAAATAAGAAGTCCTCGGAATGTATCTGTCCTCGGTGTGCAGCAGGTTTTGCAGGACTCGGTGGTCAGAGAGGAGGGTAGGGTCCGGGAAGGCTCGCTGGATTTTGGGGGCATCTTCCATGCAGAGGAGCTCCATGTCTGTCTGTCTGCCTGTCTATGTGTGTGTGTGTGTGTGTCTATGTCTGTGTGTCTGTGTGTGTGTGTGTGTGTGTGTGTTGGTGATATGACTCTTGCTGGCGAATGAGCTCCGTCTGTCTCCGCGGCACTGGGGCTCCCTCTGTGTGCGCGACAGGAGAACCCGAGCGGCGCCTGCGCGGGAACCCCTGTTCGATTGATTGATACTCCGGCTGTGTATCCAGCGCGCAGCCGTCACCCCGAGCAACCTGACGTTCCATCACGCGGCTCCCGCCCAATCCCCGCCCAGATCTCTCCCTCCCTCCTGATCCCCCCCTCCTCCCCGCGACTGACATCACAATCAGCGCTCAGCGCCCCAGCCAATCAGCTCGCCGCTGACGTTACCGCGATGACCAGGCTGGGCAGGAACTGAAGCACGTGCAATTGGTGGAGGGAGGGAGGGGGGGGGGGGGGGTGAAGAGAAGCGTGGGGTGAGCTTCATTCACCTAAATCGGACGCTTGATTAATTGCTGTGCATTTGAATTCTTAGTCGTAATTTCCCAGTTAGATTTCAGGTTTTTCGTTGCAAATATTTTATTGAGTCAATAATTTCCCCGCAATTGCCCCAGTAAATCTTTCTGACAGTGCATGTGTCATAGACCCAGCTCTGAAACCTGCCTGCAACAACATTGAGCCACTACGTGAAAAATGTAGCCCCGATATTTTTTGGCATAGCTTTCAGCCGTACTTCTGCTTTACAAAATTACTTGCTCCAGTAGTGATATACGTGACATTTTTAATTGTCAACGTTTTCATGGGAGCACAATGGTGGGTGGCAAGGGTTATTACTCAATCCACACCTTTCCTCGTGGAGAATGCAAATTGCATCTTTTATACAAAAGTTACTCTGGCAAAGCAAAACAAATACTTCTTGTACAGTTACAGAAATGATGAACCCCTTTTGCTATTACTGTGCAGACTGAGAATTAATTATTTTGGGGGGAATTCCTACATGCTTATACATGTTCAAAGATAGTTAAATTACCATCATGTGTAATTCTAAGAAAGTATATACTGAATAAAATAAACCACATTGTTACAAAGTTTGACTTGTCTTCCTGAAGACAGCTCAGAAAAGTCTCGTTTGATCCATTTACTGTCCAGAATTAATTGTTAACAGCATAGAAATAAATATCACACACTCATAACGTATTTAAGTATTTGAGGCAGTTGCAAACATTGGGAGAAAGTTCCAGTCTCTGCCAACAATAAGCACAAAATATACTGTATGCATATTACAGTAAGTTTTGTAGCAACACAGCAATACTTTAGAGTGACAATATTTTGTGAGAAATGTAAGAATGTAAATACACCAAAAATTTTGTAGTTTTATTATAAAGTAGTGTTATGAGGAGTTTCCAATTCTGTTTTTACTAAGAATCTCTGGAGGTTAAAACTATTTTTAATACTGTCATAATTAGAACGGTACTTAACGAATTATGTTTTTAAATTGAAGTGTTGCTAACAAATAAGTATTATGAAAATCATATTTTGTTCTATTTAATGTTTATTTGGTTTTTTTTTAAGTGACAAATACTGAAAATGTAAACATATAAGTTAGTCAGTAAGAAATTAAATTGGAATTAACTAAGTTCATTTCTAATTAATAGCCTGGTCTGTTGCTGTGTTCTGTTCACATAATTCAATGTCACTTTTTTATATTTCATGATTTTGAAATAAAAGACAACAAATAGACTTTATGAAAATTTGGATCTATTTTAAGTTTTGAATTTTATTAATCCAATTTTTCATTATTTAAAAACATTTAGTAAAATTTGAATTATAACATTGTGGGAGATTATCAAAGCAAGCACAGTGAAAGCAAAATATTAATTCTTGCCTAAGCAAATACAAAGAATGTTCCATGCTAGATGCTGTCTTATTGGTATCTAAAGGTCAAAGGAACTTGCTTTTTTGTGGGACTATAGGAAAAGGGAGTTCATACCTTTAGATTCATTTTAAAGATCAAACACCCTTATTAAAAACTACGATAAATACTAATATCATTTTGTTATGTATAACGGTTAAAAGTTTTTGTTTAAACAGAATGTGATAACTTCGAAGGCACTTTGGATCAGTTGGCTATATTTCAATATGCTCCTCCCTAACAATTAATCTTAGTAACTTCTTCAAAGAATTTTCTGATATGATAGTCAATAATCACTGTCAAAAGAGAAAAAAAATCAACAAAAGTGGGTGGCAAAAAAATCCTATTCTAATCATAAATATTTATGAATTTGAATTAAAAGAATCTTAGTAATGTGACTTCTTCTTAAACCTAATACTAGTTTGCCTCCTTTTTGTAGATGTAGTGACCTAACAGTAGACAGGAAGTCATGATAGCTGTGTTGCCTGCAATATTTGTTTTGTATTGATGGCAATCAAGCAAAATTGTCATTTGAACACGAATACTGGAATAGTTTCATATAGGTTGCACTGATCAAGTCAAAAAAAGAATTAAAGGAAAAATACTTCCTGTAAGTACTGCCAATAGGTATCTACTGGCCATAGCTGGATGGCAAAAATATAGAGTTGATAGCCTAATTCTAAAAATTAAGTTTGTTACATTAGTTTTAACAGCAGAATAAACCCACTTGACAAAAGCAAAAATTACCTTCAAAAAAATTTCCAACATCTTCATTTTGATCATTCTTCAAATGCTGCCATATTATAAATGGCAAAGTCAGTGTTCTGCTATACAAGCCTCAGCTGCTGCCACAGTGATATTAAATTAAGTTGTTAGTTAATTATAATGCATTTAAAATTGAATTAAGTAAAAGAAATGATAAAATGAATAATGATGTACTTTAAAGGCTGTCATGAATTATCTAGGTTTTGTAGTTAAGATTTAGTTAAAATAAAAACTAACATCAGTTTAGGCTTGAAAGCAAAATACTGTGGATGCTGGAAATCTGAAATAAAAACACAAAATGCTGGAAAAACTCAGCAGGTCTGACAGCATCTGTGGTGAGAGAAACAGAGTTAATATTTCATGTCTGTCTGACCCTTCAGAGCTAAAGAGAAATAGAAATAGAAATGTGATGAAATTTATACTGTTTAAGGGGGATAGAGCAGGTGAAGCTGGATAGATGTCCAGCGATAGGTCAGGGCTAAGGAGAGATTGACAAAGATATCATGGAAAAAAGACAAAAGGAGTGTTAATGGTAGTGGTAAGGGCTAAAGAAGGTGCTGATAGTGGCATAAAGGTAAGAAAGCAGAACGTGTTAATAACAGAACAAGGATAAGCATTCCATGAAAGAATAACATGGAACAAGTAACAGATGGCTCTTTTGGGGGTGGGATGGGGAGGGGGCAGTGGTTGGGGAAAAGGATGGAAAGACGGATAAAAAATGGGATAAAAAAGGGGATAAAACAATGAATAAATGAATAAAAATGAAAATAAGTGGATAAAAAATAAAAATAAATTAAAAAATATTTTTAAAGGGGATTAAAAAGGGTGGAAGATAGAGGAGAGAGTTCTCTATCTTCACTCCTTTTTAATCCCTTTTTTAAAAAAACTTTCAAATTTGTTTTTATTTTTTATCCACTTATTTTCATTTTTATTCATTTATTCATTGTTTTATCCCATTTTACCCCCTTTTTAAAATCCCTTTTTCTGTCCTTTTTCCCCACCCACCCTCAAAAGGGCCATCTGTTACTAGTTCCATGTTGTTCTTTCACAGAGTGCCTAGTGCCCTTGTTCTGCTATTAACACATTCTGCTTTCTGACCTTTATGCCACTATCAGCACCTTCTTTAGCCCTTACCACTACCATTAATACTCCCTTTGTCTTTTTGTCCATGATATCTTTGTCAATCTCTCCTTAGCCCTGACCTATCGCTGGACATCTATCCAGCTTCACCTGCTCTATCCCCCTTAAACAGTATAAACTTCATCACATTTCTATTTCTATTTCTCTTTAGCTCTGAAGAAGGGTCATACAGACTGGAAACGTTAACTCTGTTTCTCTCTCCACAGATGCTGTCAGACCTGCTTAAATTTTCCAGCATTTTCTGCTTTTATATCAGTTCAGGCTTATTCCTCAATATTTGCTCTGGTGCATCTTTTAGATGGCAGTTTCCTTAAGATCAAACTCGTACATCATTATTCACCAACGTGTACGAGGATGCTCAAGTGTAACAATAAACTGCAAATCATGGCAAGTCACTTACAGGAAAATACATTAGGTGCTCACCACCTCAGAATGGCAACCTTCAAAGACAATAACAAGTTGATGGAACAAAATAAACAAGCTACATCTATGTTGTTGAATATACGTACAGTTAAACCACACAATAAACTAAAATAGGACTGTAAATAAAAAGAATATAACTAGAATCAGTTCACAGGGTGCATTTATTTTAGTCCCTTCTTGAAAAACTTTCAGAAAACACTACAACTGATGGTAGGTAATGTGCAGTGGTTTCCAATGGAGCCTTTATTATCCTGGTAGATGTCAGCAGCAAAGTGAGACAGGGAACTGAAGATAATCAGGATGTCCCTGAAGCATGATGCCCCTTTTTTTAAGTGAAGAGAATTTTGAACATTGTACCCATGTACCATGCATTAATGGTTCAGGAAAGAATCTTAACTTGTCAATATTCAAATTTGGATGAAAGCAAAATACTGTGGATGCTGGAAATCTGAAATAAAAACAGAAAATGCTAGAAAAACTCAGCAGGTCTGGCAGCATCTGTGGGGAGGAAAGAGAGTTAATGTTTCGAGTTCATATGACTCTTCTTTTTGAGTTCTGTTGAAGGGTCATGAGGACTCGAAACGTCAACTCTTTTCTTCTCTGCCAATGCTGCCAAACCTGCTGAGTTTTTCCAGGTAATTCTGTTTTTTTTTGACTCTTCTTCAGATTTGGATAGGGGGATGAAGGAGAGAGGAATGAAGGGATATGGGAAATTGGTGGGCAAATGTGATTTAGACTATTTTCTCTCATGAAGAATATAAGTCAAAAGGACTGATTGAGCTGGTTGACTTGTTTCCATGTTGTAACTTCTACATATTTCAGTCTATCAGAATATGCATTATTCACTCCCAAAAGAACTATAAACACCTCTCAACGGATAAACTTCAGTCAGTGTATTAACATCATATTCATTCCCAAACATAGCATAAAAATCATGGAAACTTTCGATTAGGGAATAAACACCATATTCATCTCCGGAGTATGAGCACCCTCAGATAGGGTATAACCACCATATACATGCTCAGAGAATAAACTCCATAGCCATGTTATTCACTCCCAATCTGTATATAACACCTCTCAAGGTATAAAAATTGAATTCACCATCAGTCAGAGTGTCAACACCATAATCCATTCTCAATCATCATCTAAACGTCATATCCACCCCATGACTATAGTAACGGAACTTTCAGCTTTACACATGATACCCACCCACAGTCAATGTATAAGCACCATATTTAACTTGACAATATAAAAATCAATTCACCTTCAATCAGTAGAACATCATATTCACCTTCAGTTAGAGTAAAACTGAACATTATACCTTAACCATCTGCAAACAAAATATACACACTGCAATCATTTTTAGAGTTTATTTATCAAATTCACCTTCAGTCAAAGTATAAATACTACAACCACCCAGAGGTTATGAATGCCATATCCACCAACAGTCAAATGATAAGCAGCAGATCCACCCACCATTACTTTAAAGCATAGTCAATCTCAGTCAGACCATAAGCAGGATATCCACTCTGAATATAAACACTGAACATAAACACTATATCCACCATTAGTCAGAGGCTAGATAGTGTACCTGCCATTAGTCATAGTTTAGGGATTATATTCACTGTCAGTTATATCCACTCTTAGTCAAAATATAGACATCAAATCCAGCCTCAGAACATAAACATGGTTGACTCTTAATTACTCTAGGAGGTCTAACAAGTCACGTCGTTATATCAAAACCAGTTCAAGAAGAAGGGCCACCTCCACACTCTCAGGGCAACTAGAAATGGGCAATGCCTGTCTTTAGAATGAAAACAAATCTCACAATAAACTAACCGTACTATGTTTACCGAAGTATCAAATCTCAGTTGGGTCAAAAATCCTGAATTGCTGATTTATTCCAGTTATTTACTTCATAAATAACATAAAAACAGAAAGGGCTGGAACGTCTCAGCAGGTCTGGCAGCATCTAAAGAAACGAAAACAGAGTTAACGCTTCGAGCCCAATATGACTCTTCTTCGGAACTGAGTTCAAAACATAACTCTTTTTCACTCTCCACAGATGCTGCCAGGCTTGCTGAGTTTTTCCAGCACTTTCTGTTTTTATTTCAGATCTCCAGCATCTACAGTATTTTGCTTCTATTTTACGTCCTTCATATTACTGGATATTTTGATTCTTTTACTCCAAAAAGAGACTTTGTCTTTTACAGGTGGACTACCTTTTCAGCACAATGTAAACATCTATGTGCTTTCAGATCAGAAACAGTGACATCCATTGTCACAATATGAATACCATACACCATCTTAGCATATATATTTTTTTAGTCAGGATGTAAGCAACACATACAATCCCTCAGTGAATATATAAATTATAGAGTGATGCTCCTCAAGCTATATGTAAGTAATTGACTCTCTTTAATGGAGATAGATGCCAATGGTCTTTTGTGGACTATGGCTAATTACCTTACCTCACATTATAATCAACTGTTTAGAATATTAACTAGATATGCAAACTCAATCAATTTATTAACCACATATAGGCATTTAGAGTATAAACATTAGCTTTGGCATTATTTTCTTATTACTACTTTCTTATTAGCATTATTCAACAGTTATATATACCTCAATATACAGAAATGGAATATCAAAATTGAAGTCAAGGAAATAATGAAAATTGTGAAATCGAGGGAAAGTGAAAGATTAAGGAATATATTTTGCTTTCAAGCTTTTCGCAGTTCAAATCTGTTATTGTTAACAAATGCAAACCAGCCAATTAGGATCTATCTGAGATAATCACTGCTTTACATCTAAGCTCCTAACTTGCAATTTATCAGGAAAATCAATGAAATTTCCTATAACCCTGGCTCACGTTCCTCCCTCAACAAAGACCACCAAATTCAGATTATTCAGCTGTTCATTTCTTTGCTCTTTGTAGGGTTGGTTATGTGAAAGTTGGCTCCCAAATTAACAATGGTGACTGCTGCACTTCAAAGTAATTCATTGGTAGTAAGACATTTTGATAAACTGATGTACGGTGTTATATAAATGAAAGTTCGTTTCGCTAATCCAGTCGTTACAAAATTTTAGCCAAAATAGAGCAATGACGATTTTATCCAAGACTAGGGCTCGTTGCCTAAAAATTAGAACCAGACCTTTCAGGAATGCAATTAGGAAATACTTCAAGACACTGGTAAAAGTTTGGAACTCTCTTCCGCAAAAGACAATTGATTCTATATCAATTGTTAATATTAAATCTGAAATTGATAGATTTTTGTTTTATGGGGCAAAGGCACAGTTTTAGAGTTACATCACAGATCAGCCATGATCTCACAGAATGCAGAATTGGTTTGAGGGTCTCAATGACCTCTTCCTGCTCATATGTTCCTGTGTTCCAAAAGCTTGATTTATCTGATTCCTGATGGTAATCCCAACGTGACTACCTCTTCCTGCAATTTCAAAACCTAACCACCAAAATGCCAGGTCAGGTCACATACTGCTGTAAAGGAATTCATAACTGACAAGTTCACGAATCTTGACATTAGAGAGGATTGATGTAAATGGTTTATTAAGTTACAAGTATCTGGATTTTTAAGTATAGGTAAAGCTCTCACATTTGTAAATTCATAAAATTGTGTGAGCATTTTACTTATTTTGTTCACATCTTAAAAATACTGATACTTTATCTTCATATACGGCAATCTTCTCCATATTAAATGTGATGAACTAGTCAACTATAAGCTGATTCATTTCATTATGTAAGTTTACACAGGGATTTGGTGGGTTTTAGGAGTTGAGTTGGATGAGGCAACTTAAATCTAGTTCATTGGTTCAATTCCCACCACAGCAGCGGGTGGAATTTAAATTCAATTAATAAATCTGGAACTTAAAGTTAGTCTCAGGAATGGTGACCATGGCAACTAACATCGACTGTTGTAAAAACCCATCTGGCTCACTAATGTCTTTTAGGGAAGGAATTTTGCCATCCTTACCAGGTCTGGCCTTCATGTGTCTCCAGACCCACAGCAATTTGGTTGACTGTCCTTTAAAATGGCCTAGCAAGCCACTCATTTCATGGGCAATTAGGGATGGGCAACAAATGCTGGCCTTGCCAGCGACACCCAAATCTCATGAAAGAATTTTAAAAAGTATAATATAGTTGCTTCTCACATTCCCCTCAAGTCTGCTACTGATTCTACGAGTTTATTGTTTAAATTTTGATACCTTGGCTAATCCCAGTGTAACACAATTTTTGTTACATCTTGAACACATCGGCAAGAGTTTCTCTTGATTGTTCTGTAGTTAAGATTTTTGAATACTTTAGGAAAGAAAGGCTTACGTTTGTATAACGCTTTTCACAGATGTCCTAAAGCATTATACGGACAATAAAGTGCTTTGCGCAGTGTAGCCGCTGTTGTTATGTAGGAAACGTGACAGAGTGTTGGTGCACAGCAAAGTCCCACAGTCAGCAAAGTGATAATGACTAGATAACATTTTTTTTATTATGTTGGTGTAGGATAAATGTTGACTAGAACAGGGAAGAGAACTCACCTGCTCTTCTTTGAAATAGTTCCTCACAATCTTTCCCTTCATTTCTGCACTAGAGTATTAACCTAAATTTTGTGCTTAAGTTTGTACAGGGGGACTTGAACCCACGACCTTCTGAACCAGAAGCAAGAGTGAGACCACTAAGCCACAGCTGACACATTGCAAGTAGAATTTTATGTTCTTTCGGAGTGGTCATCTTCCCAATAACATTTTAACATATTAGCAAGATTCTGGGCAGAGAAAATAACCAAAGGAAACTTGTTATTCCTTCTACCAGACTTGCTCATCTTTCCTTTTTTTCAAATTAAGCTTTATCCACACAGGTGAATATAGCATCAAAAGGGATGAAATCATAAGAAAATGGTGGTAGTGGTGGACAGGGTAGCAAACAGAGCAATACAGATAGGTGTAAAAAAAATTATATTAATTGATCTGAAACTTTAACTAGTTCTGGGCTTGTGACACACAAGAACTCGTACTTTATAGTAATTGTTTAGAAAAAAATCATCCATTGACTGTTTTCTGGAGAGACAATTACATCTTTTGTTTGTAGCAGTAAGTGAAATTTTGACACGACCAATAAATAAGACATTGAGCTGAAGTTATTGTTTCCCAATGTAACAAAGAATGTGTTGAATGTAGAAAAGCACATTAAGCATATTTATTTGGGAAAGCAATCTGAGTATGTCTTCATTTTACCAAAAAAAAACAGGCAATTATTATATGAAAATATTATTGCAACCAAACCTTGCAGCCTGGTCTTCATAGGTCTAATTATGTGTTAGATGTAAAATACCAGATAACTTTGAGCTGGAAACATCGCATGACATGAAGGTTCTGAAAACTTCAATACAATCTGAAAGCTCATTAATTTGATTAATAACATGCTGTATCCATGCTTTTTTGGGAAGGGGGGGTGGAGTCAAGAACAATTTGTAAAATAAGTGAAACAAGTTAAAATCATTGTGTAGCCAATAGCAGCGTTTTGAATCAGAATTCCGGCCAGATAAAGTTGCGCAGAATTCAAGAGGAGCCATAATACTTGGAATGGGTACTGCAGTGGGACCTTGTAATTTTATGATTGGAATTCAGCTAGAGATATTTGTAATTTATCTAAGTAAGAATGGCGAAGGTAACTTTGATATTTACAGTTGAATCCCTCACAGATCAACTAATTTGCCAAGAAAAGTTACGTGTACATCACAATTTCTATAGGTTGTATAGGTAAGCAAATAACTTGTGAATAGTTGGGAAGCATCTTAACCGTGTCCACAATTTTTTCCTTGGTTTTAACGACAGTTGTGTGAATGGAGTCTAATAGTGGACGGGTATCGTGTCGCAAACCTAACATCATAACCAAGAGTGCAAAGCTTGAATACCTTACGAAAGTCACCTGGCCCCTAAGTCTTTGTTATATCCTTGAACATAAACCTAGAGCATGTTAAAATGTTGCCCTTGGCATATAAAAAAAATTCTCACATAAAAATTTCTGATTTAACAGAATGGCTTTCACAAAAATGTGTACTTTATTATTTGTAAATTGAACACTATTGCATTCACAATAATAGAAGATGAAGTTGGTGCAGATGAAAAAGTGCCGTTAATCAAACCATAATAGGTAAAAAAAACTAAAACCATCAGCTGCTAACATGATAGATGTAAAATCCTCAATCATGAAGAAAAGTTTACTCTTGAATCTTATTTACTTTTTGCTATCTTCTTGTGAACAAATCTGCTTTCATGGGTTTGAGCATATTTTAGCTTTCTCTACTGCTGTTATTGCTGCCGAATATTACCATGTCCAAAGTTACATCATGTCACAGGAAGAACTTACTCTCACAATATTCTGATAACCCTTTATTGGAAACTTCATTTGTGAAATGAAAAAAGGATTTTACTGGTAAATAATACCGTTTTAGTTGTGTGTAAGCACTTTTAAAAGCTGTCCCATTTATATCTTTCTTGTAGTGAAAATTCCGAAATGATATTTGTAGATTAACTTTGCATTTTCAGACACTTAAAAATAATTTGCTAGTGCAAGGCTTTTTTTTTGTTCCAATGTGGGTGGCAGGCAACAGATCCAGAGTAGTTTCAGTACCAATAGATAGGAGAAACCTAATGGAAAGTACTTAGGGCGGTGTAACACTTTTATATTTCAGCTGCTTCATTGGTATCAAACTTACAGATAACTTTGTCACTTATTTGCTTAAACCCTTCCAGCAGGAAATATTTACAGAAAGATGTTAAACTGTGTAGTGAAAAAATGACAAGAAAATGAAAGAAAAAGGCATTTAAGTCATGCAGCGACAAATTTTCTATCCACCAATTTATTAATGTGTTTTGGTAGCTTGTTTAATAGTGCATTATACAGTGACATGGGAATGATTCATTCACTAATTCTTTCACTGAAAATATTGACAAATGATGAGTGATTGACGATGAGCTTTGTTTTCTGAATAAGTTAATTTTGAAAAAAAAGGTTATTGCTGTTAAAAAAAAGCAGATAAAATAATTTCTTACAGATCAATTATGTTGGGTATTAGTTGTCTATAGAACCCTACTAAGCTGCTAATGGCAACCATTCAAGTTTCCAACTATTTTTGTTTTATCTTTGCTCTGGGTTGCTGAATCTAGTATAAAGTTTGCTCCTCCTCAAAGGGTATTCTCGCCTTACTTTGCATTCTTGTGGTTTTAAGTTGGAATTTTCATTGTGACTGAAACTGCTCAAGAGCTACTGTGCTTTAAGCTTTACCCATTCTCAGGCAAGCTGCTAGGTGGGATGACGTGCCTTTGGGTAGAGCTGCCTACCTTGGGAAAGGAAGTGACACTCCCACCAGCTGTCTCAACCTGTAGAAGCATGCCCCATTGTTAGCAGTCACACATAGTGGTATTATTGTCAGTATCTCTTTTCCCAGCAACAATTTTTATACCAGACTTGGAACACCATTGCTCTGTAATCAATTTGAGCAGTGGCAAGCCATCTGAGACTATACACCTTACATTTAATGAGTCTTTTTTTTTTGTATTTTGAACTAATTTTTTCCACAGTGCTATATGTGTTGAACAAGTCCTTGATTATTCATCAGTTCTTCCATTCTGTGGAAGTGTTAAAGCAACAAAGGAAAACAGGCAGAAATCATTTTTTAAAAATTGAGGTGGAGATTAACTTACTATTAGGAAGGTATCGCAAAAAGACATGTGGAAAGTGTTAACAATTATCCTTAAATGGCATTTTTGAACGCTGAACAGAGTTATGGTGGAGTGTTTTTCTACTTGATGGCAAAAAAGTGTATCGAAAAATGGACTGGAAGGGAAGTGCTACTAATGTAGTTTCTTTGTGATAAAATTGTTAATTTTAGGACAGAATGATATTGGCCAAGTGTTGCTGAGAAACTGTTGGTATTGTTAAGGGCTGTGGACTTTCCAGGTCAATGACTCATCACTTGCTTGGGAACAAATATGATCTCTTCACTAACCCTTGTGGTTGGGGGCTGGACCAAGGTATCCTCATGCGAAGAAGCAGTTTGTCCCCACCTACAACCTTTAACTTACTGCATGAGTCAATGTGCCACCCGTATTTGATTTAATTAACCTCTCTATTCTGTAAAGAGCCAATAATGTACAGTGTCAGCACCACATGTGATACCAGCATATATTGGAAAGTATACAACCTGAAAAGCCATGCACAGTGAGAGCACCGGACTAACGATTAGAAATGGAGTTTTATGAAACTAAGATGCTTTGGGCTTTATGTGGAGTGACGCTCATGTGCATACTGCTAGCAAAAGATGATCTAGGAAAGTGTTCTTATTTTAAATAGTCAAGGAGAAATAAGGGAATTGAAAGTTCATTTTTCTTTGTTGGGGTAAACATGAGGTGACTTTGTCTAGAAGTAAGACCTAAAGCGGAGAACAGTCTTTGCTGTAACAATAAGGTAGTAACTTTAACTGATCATTGCAAACAAGAAACCAAAATACAGAGGTTTTATTTTCATGGAGGATTATGACTGCTGATGAGAAAGTGTTTTTATTCTGTTATTCATCATTATGGCTGCATGATCAATTTAACTCAATGCTGCTTATTGAACCAAAATTTTTATTTGCCATTTGGCGCATGTCCTGCACCTGCAAAAGCCTAAGACCCCAAAATTGCTGGGGCTAGAGAAGGATGGAAAGCCTAATTTCTGGTCGAGGAGGGCAGGTAGAATCTGGGGCAGAAGTGATCATGCTGGGATTCAGCTGGTCTTTTAAATTCTGCTAGAAGGCCATGGAGGGGAACCAAGTGGACATGTCAGGGTGAGTTCAGGGACTACCTCAGGTACTCTGCCCTTTACATCCTCGAAAGATCTCAGTGGAACTCACACCAATTGAGATGTGACTTAAGCCACCTGGAAGACCAGGAAATCTCTCTGGAAACAAATGATCTTCATTGGAGGCTAAATGACCCATTTATGACCCAAAGACAAGTTACGTTGTTTCTTTAGCCAAAGCAGAATGTACCCCTAGGAATTTTGCGAACCAGTCCCTTAAATTGGCTTAAGCTACTTGAGATACATGTAAACCTATAAATTGTCAAGAGTTAATCACCTGGGAATGATTGACCATTGATTATTTTGTTTAAATTTCTTTAATCTTTAAACTTGAAAGTTTCATTTGCAGTAAAATGTAGACTTTATAAGCAGTGCACATGTAAACTGATTTAGAATGATTTTTTGAAAATACAAATGGTGAAATATAGATAACAGAGTTCAAAATAGTACAGAATATACATCAGGAAATGGAAGGGAGGGAGGAACTCAGGAAAATTACAATCACCAGAGAAGTGGTACTGAGTAAATTGTTGGAGCTGAGGGCTGACAAGAGCCTGGGTCCTGATGGACTTCATCCTAGGGTCTTAGAAGAAGTGGCTAGTGAGATAGTTGATGCATTGCTTTAAATTTTCTAAAACTCCCTAGATTCGAGAAAGGCTCCATTAAATTAGAAGATAGCAAATATAACTCTATTATTCAAAAAGGGAGGGAGACAGAAAGTGGGAAACTCCAGGCCAGTTAGCTTAACATCTGTCATAGGGAAAATGCTAGAAGCTATTATTAAAGAAGCTATAGCAGAGCACGTGGATAAGCTCAAGGAAATTAGGCAGAGTCAACATGATTTTGTGAAGGGAAATCATGTTTAACCAACTTATTGGAGTTCTTTGAGAAAGTAAAATGTGCTGTGGTTAAAGGCGAACCAGTGGATTTACTTTACTTGGACTTCCAGAAAGCATTTGATAAAGTGCCACATCAAAGGTTATTGCAGAAAATAAAAGCTCACGGTGTAGAGGTAACCTATTTTCATGGATAGAAGATTGGCTGGCTAACAGCAAGCAGAGAGTAGGCATAAATTGGTCTTTTTAAGGTTTGAAAGAGATAATGAGTGGTGTGCCACAGAGATCAGTGCTGGGACCTCAAATGTTTACAATTTACATAAATGACTTGGATGAAGGGTTGGATGGGATGGTTGACAAATTTGCTGATGGCACAAAGGTAAGTAGGAAAGTAACTTGTGAAGAGAACATAACGAGGCTACAAAAAGATATAAGCAAAAAATAAAAGCAAAATATTGCGGATGCTGGAAATCTGAAACAAAAACAGAAAATGCTGGAAAAACTCAGCATGTCTAACAACATCTGTGGAGAGGAGTCCAACAACTTCAGACCATGAGCTCCCTCCTCCACCCTCACCCATTTTTATCCCCTTTTTTCAATACTCATTTTAATTTTTTAATTTTTATTTTTTATCCACTTATTTTTATTTATTTTCATTTTTATTCTTTGTTTTATCCCTGCCTTTTATCCTATTTTCAATCTTTTTTCTCCCCAGTGTCCCCTTCCCTCACCCCACCCCACAAGGCCCATCTGTCACTTATTCATGTTGCTCTTTCCAGAGTGCTTACCCTTGTCCTGCTATTATCACATTCTGCTTTCTGACCTTAATGCCACCATCAGCACCTCCTTTAGCCAGTACCCCTACTATTAACACCCCTTTGTCCTTTTGTTCGTGACATCTTTGGCAATCTCTCCTTTACCCCCACCTATCGCTGGCCTTCTATCCAGCTTCATCTGCTCCACCTCCCTTAAACAGTATAAATTTCATCACATTTTTGCTTCTCTTTAGCACTGAGGAAGTCATACGGACTCAAAATGTTAACTCTGTTTTTCTATCTGCAGATGCTGTTAGACCTGCTGAGTTTTTTCCAGCATTTTCTACAAAAAAGGTATAGATAGGTTAAGTGAGTGGGGAACGATCAGGCAAATGGAGTATAATGTGGGAAAATGTGAAATTGCCCATTTTGGCAGGAAGAATAAAAGAGAAGCATATTATCCAAATGGTGAGAGATTGCAGAGCTCTGGGATGCAGAGATCTGGGTGTCTTAGTGCATGAATCCCAAAAGGTTAGTTTGCAGGTACAGTAATTAACTAGGAAAGTTAATAGAATGTTATCATTTATTGTGAGGGGAATTGATTACAAAAATAGTGAGGTTATGTTTCAGTTATACAATTGTACCTGGATGAATAAAGGGAAGGATTGGAAGCTTAATCTTTTCGGGTACAAGTTATTCATGAAAGACAGGTAAGTGGAAAAAAGAGAACAGATAACAGCTTTGATTAGGAAAACATCACAGTTCTAGAAAGATAGAATGCCCTTGAAGAATCAAAGAGAGAATCTATTCGGTTGAGTTCAGAAACAATACTGGTGTTTTTTGTTGGGAAAGAGATGGAGGAGTAGTTTTCCCAGGAAATTACTGAGAGGTGTAAGAACTATAGAATAGTGATGGTAGGAGACTTTAACTACCGTATTATTGAAAGGGACAGTGGTGGTGTTAATGGAAGAGAGGGAGGGTTTTCTAAAGTGTGTTCAGGCAAACCGTTTTAATAAGTAGCTAAAAGCAAATATGTGGACGCTGGAAATATGAAATAAAAACTAGTGAGACCACATCTGGAGTACTGTGTACAGTAATGGTCACCTTATTTAAGGAAGGATGTAAATGCATTGGAAGCAGTTCAGAGAAGGTTTACTAGACTAATATCTGGAATGAGTGAGTTGTCTTATGAAAAAAGGTTGGGCAGGTTAGGCTTGTATCCGCTGGAGTTTAGAAGAGTAAAAGGCCACTTGACTGAAACATATAAGATCCTGAGTGGTCTTGACAGAATGGATGTGGAGAGGATGTTTCTCCTTGTGGAAGAATCTAGAACCAGGGGCCACTGTTTAAAAATAAGGGGTTGCCGACTTAAAATGGAGATGAGGCGAAATATTTTCTCTCAGAGGTTCATGAGTCTTTGGAACTCTCTTCCTGAAAAGGTGGCAGAAGCAGAGTCTTTGAATATTTTTAAGGCCGAAGTAGATAGATTCTTGGCAAGCAAGGGGGTGATAGGTTATCAAGGGTAGGCGGGATGCAGATTTGAGGTTACTATCAGATCAGCCATGATCTTATTAAATTGGAGAGCAGGTTCGAGGGGCCGAATGGACTACTCCTGCTCCCTGTTCATATGTAGAATTGGCTGCGATCATAGAAGACAAAAAGAGTTCTAAGTTAGGTTTGGAGTGCATGTGTGTAAGTGCACAAAGTATGGTTAATAAGTTTCATAAGATTTAGCAGCAAATAACTACATGGAAATAAGATGTAGATAACTGAAACCTGGCTGAATAAAGGGAAGGATTGGAAGCTTAATTTTTTCGGGTACAAGTTATTCATGAAAGACAGGTAAGTGGAAAAAAGAGAACAGATAACAGCTTTGATTAGGAAAACATCACAGTTCTGGAAAGAGAGAATGCCCTTGAAGAATCAAAGACAGAATCTATTCGGTTGAGTTCAGAAACAATACTGGTGTTTTTTATTGGGAAAGAGATGGAGGAGTAGATTTCCCAGGAAATTACTGAGAGGTGTAAGAACTATAGAATAGTGATGATAGGAGACTTTAACTACCGTATTGTTGAAAGGGACAGTGGTGGTGTTAATGGAAGAGAGGGAGGGTTTTCTAATGTGTGTTCAGGAGAACCGTTTTAATAAGTAGCTAAAAGCAAAATACTGTGGACGCTGGAAATATGAAATAAAAACAGAAAAGTCTGGAAAAACTCAGCCGGTCTGACAGCATCCATGGAAAGAGAAACAGAGTTAACGTTTCGAGCCAGCATTCTTTCAGGTGAAGCAGCATTTCACTTGCACATCTTTTAATTTAGTCTACTGCATTGGCTGCTCCCGATGTGGTCTCCTTTACACTTGGGAGACCAAATGCAGACTGGGTGACTGCTTTGTGGAACACCTTTGGTCTTTCCACAAGCATAACCCAGACCTCCCTGTCGCTTGCCAATTCAACACACCACCCTGCTTTCATGCCCACATGTCTGTCCTTGGCATGCTGCAGTGTTCCAGTGAAGCCCAATGCAAACTGGAGGAACAGCACCTCACCTTCCAATTAGGCACTTAACAGCCTTCTGGACTTAACATTGAGTTCAACAACTTCAGGCCACCAACTCTCTCCTCCATCTTTACCCCTTTTTAAATCCCTTTTTAAAAAAATGTTCCCACCACCGCATCCCCAAAAGCGCCATCTGGCACTTGTTCTATGTTGTTCTTTCACAGAGCGCTGATCCTTGTTCTGCTATTAACACATTCTGCTTTCTTACCTTTATACCACAATCAGCACCTTCTTTAGCCCTTACCGCTACCATTAACATTCCCATTCTCTTGTGCCAATGAAATTTTTGTCAATCTCTCCTTAGCCCCCACCTATCATTGACTTTCTATCCAGCTTTACCTTCTCCACTCCCCTTAAACAGTATATGTTCCATCACACTTCTACCTCACTTTAGCTCTGGGGAAGAGTCATGCTGACTTGAAAGGTTAACTCTGTTTCTCTCCCCACAGATGCTGTCAGACCTGCTGAGTTTTTCCAGCATTTTCTGTTTTTATTTCTTAATCAGTGTATTTCCTGTCCACTGAAGAAGGAGGCATTGCTGGATCTAGTCCTCAGGAATGAAATAGGCCAAGTGGAGAATATCGCAGTGGAGGAGCATCTCAGGAATAGTGATCACACTATCACATGATTTAGATTAGTTATAGAGGAGGACAAAGAACAATCTAGAATAAGAATACTTAACCTGAGATGGGCTAATTTCAGTGAATTGAGGAGGAATCTGGCCCAGGTAAATTGGAGTCAAAGATTGGCAGGCAACAATGTAATGGAGCAATGGGTGACCTTTAAAGAAGAGATGGTTCGTGTGCAGTCTAGATACAGTCCCAGGAGGGAGAAAGCGAGGGCAACCAAAGCCAGAGCTTGCTGGACGATGAAAGTGTTAGAGAGTAGGATGAAGCAGGTAAATGGGTGTATGACAGGTGTCAGCTTGATTAAAGCAATATAGTGTGGATCTGGAAATCTGAAATAAAACCAGAAGATGTTGTAAAGCTCAACAGATCCAGCAGCATCTGCGGAGGGAGAAACAGAGTTAACGTTTCCAGTCTATAGCCCTGAAGAAGAGTCATATGGAATTCAAAATGTTAACTCTGTTTCTCTCTCCACGGATGCCACTGGATCTGCTGAGTTTTCCAGCATTTCTCATTTTTAGGTCAACTTGATTGATACAGGGGAGCGTCAGGCTGAACATGCAAAGTACAGAGGAGAAGTAACAAAGGAAATAGTGGGGGTGCATAGGCAATACGAGAATACATTGGTGGCTAACATAAAAGGAAATTCAAAGATCCTCCACAGGCATACTGGCAGTAAAAGGGTTGTCAGAGGAGTAATGAGATCTATTGGTAGAGGTAGAAGGCATGGCTGTGTTACTAAATGTGTACTTTGCATCAATGTTTAACACAGATGGGGATTTAACTAAAGCTACAGTGACTGCAGAGGTTGTGCAGATACAGGATGAGAAGGAAGTCGTTAAAGAGGAAGTACAAGAAAGATTAGCAGTACTTTAAAGTAGATAAGCCACCCGGTCTGGATGGCATATGTCTTGGGTTGTTGAGGAAAGTAAGAGTAAAAGTTGCAAACTTCTATCCTCCTCAGATGCCAGGGTGGTGTCAAAGGACTGGAGGATTAGAATAGTTACATCTTTGTTCAAGAAAGGAGAGAAGGGAAAAACTGGCAATTATAGAGCAGTCAGTTTAATGCTGGTGGTGGGGATGCTTTTAGAAACAATAATCTGGGAGAAAGTAAACAGTCAATTGGACAAGCATGGATTAATAAAGGAGACGCAGCACAGCACAGATTTGTTAAGAACATAAATACCCGGAAAAACTCAGCAGGTTTGGCAGCATCTGCGGAGAGGAACACAGTTAATGTTTCGAGTCTGTATGACTCTTCAACAAAACAGAAACGTTAACTGTGTTCCTCTCCGCAGATGCTGCCAGACCTGCTGAGATTTTCCAGGTATTTTTGTTTTTGTTTTGGATTTCCAGCATCTGCAGTTTTTTGCTTTTATCTTTGTTATGAACATGATTGACTAAACTGACTAAGTTCTTTGATGAGGAAAGAGAGGGTCGATGAGGGCAGTACAGTTAATGTTGTGTACATGAACCTGCAAAAGACATTTGTTAAACTGCCACACATTGGGCTTGTTAGCCAAATTGAAACCTATGTGATACAAAGGGGCAGGGACAGCATGGATACAAAATTGGTCAATGGGTGGAAAACAGAGGGTGGGATTTTACAGCTGCAAATCAGGCAGGTTGCCCTCCCTGCATGAAAATCAAAGACCGTGTGATGATGCTGGGTAGGAAATAACCAATTAACAAGCGACTGAGCTTGTTAAAGAGACAACTGTACACAATATTTCATAGTCTGCTCTGTTTTTCAGGTGTCGGACGGTGAAAGGTTTGGGAGTGTTCTACGTCAAGTTTGACGAGTTGGCACAAGGGCAGAAGAAAATGCCAGCTGCTGGGACCATTGCTGCAAGTAGCAGCAGGTTCTGCTGGTGAAGGAGGCAGCGCCTGTATGTTTTTTTTCTTCAGTTATCAGCTTTTTGAGCCTGCCATAGGGAAAAAAAGAGAGATTAAGACTGTAAGGGCCTTTAAACTTGTTATCATGACCAGCTTCCCCTTCAGGGTATAACCTGTCTGCCTCATGACGTTCCAGCCTAGACTTCCGATTGGATGTGGAGCCCTCCCCCCTCACCCGGCCCCACCAACTTTCACACCATTAATTGGCCGCCTTCCCATGGGTGGCCACTAATTGGCCGGCCGACGTCTGACTCACTGAGCTGAGATAGCGGGGGCGGGAGTGAGCAGAGCACTCAACTTTCTGTTCCACCTCTCTCACCCAGCCGAGAATCCAGCCCAGAGTGTTCTGAAGAATGGTTGTTTTTCAGACTGGTGTGAGGTATACAGTGGTTTACCCCAAGTTCAGAACTAGAACCACTTCTGTTTGTGATGTACATTAACGAGCTGGACTTTGGGGTACAGGGCACAATTTCGAAATTCGCAGATGACACAAAACTTGGAACTGTAGTAAAGGAAGGCAGTAATAGGCTTCAGGAGGATGTAGACAGGTTGGTGGAATGGACTGACATATGGCAGATGAAATTCAATGCAGAAAATGTGAGGTGATTTTGTAGGAAGGATGAGGAGAAACAATTCAAGCTAAATGATACAATTTTAAAGGGGGTGCAAAAACAGAGGCCTGGGACGGAATTTTGTGGCCCTTCCTGCTGGTCGGATCTTCTGATCCTGCCGAAGTCAATGGCGGGAATGGCTCGCACCCCCCCAACACCCCCCCAACCACCCACCCCTCCCCGTGGGGATCCCACCGTGACAGGGCTGGAAAATTCCTGCCCTGAGTGTGTGTGTGTGTGTGTGCGCGCGCGCGCTTATATCTTTGAAGGTGAAAGGTTAACAAAGCAGTTTTGAAAACATATAGGATTCTGACCTTTATAAATACCAAGAAACTATGCTCAACTTATATATAAAAATACTTGTTTGGCCTCAGCTGGAGGATTGTGCACAACTCTGGAAGGATGTGAAGGCTATGGAGAAGCTCTGGAAGTGATTTACGAGAATCATTCCAGGGATAAGTGATTATATTTATTCGAATAGATTGGAGAAACTGGGGCTCTTCTCCTTTGAGCAGAGATGGCTAAGAGGTGATTCCATGGGTGTGTTTAAAATCACTAGATTAAATAAGGAGCAACTGTGGCTGAAAGGTTGGTGATCAGAGAGCACAGATTTAAGGTGATCAGCAAAAGTATCAGGGGTGACACGAGGAAAATCCTTTTATGAAATGAGTTGTTAGGATCTGCAATGCATTGCTTGATGGCATAATGGATACAGAATCAATAGTGGCCTTTAAAAGAGAATTGGATAACTAGTTAGTGGATAAATAATTGCAGGGAAATAGAGAAAGAGCTGGAGAATGAGATTACCAGCAGACTGAATTCCAAGAGAAAATTAAGAGACTCTGAAAGAGCCCCTTGTGAAATCCCAGTCCCTCCAGAACACCCTGTCTCAACTTGAGCAACTCTCTGGCTTTAGTGTTACGGTAAAGTAAGGAAACACTTGCGTGTGCTATAATGTGGTAGCATATTGATATAAAGGTGTATGAATGAGAGCCAAGGTTTTAGTCTTTCTTGAAAGGAACGCATCCGCATTGGGTGGGACACTGTCTGCCTTGGAGGTGCACCTTGACCTCAATCCATACATCCGGTTTATGGTTATTTCTGCATTGGAATTGGGATTCATACTCTCTGCATCTGTTGGGAAGCTCTGCCGAAATTGGGGTGGAAAATTCCAGTGGCAGGCAGTCTTGAAGCTGCTTGTGCAACAGGTAAGAATTTCCATGCTCTCTCTTGACCTGTGAAGAGCCCCACTCCATGAGTGCTTGAACAGATCCTAGTCACCTAAATGTTTCTGTACTCTCACCTTTTGATCTCAGGTGTGCTAAGAAGTGAGAAAGTTGAATTTCTGAGCCTAACAGGCAACCAATGCAACCAATAGTCAAATGATGTAAATAGAGTGAACGATGTGGTTAGATATATATGCTCTTACTTGCTTGGATTGGACAATGAGGTGCACAGAGGGAGGAGTGTGTCCAAATGCATAACTTGGACAGTTTTCCACCCCTGCCCAGCTGAGATGCAGTGAAACAATTGGCAGGGTACACTGTAACAAATTATAAGTGCATTTATATAGAAATTTATATTGAATACTTCATTATGCATAAAGCATAAAGGAAGTCATACTCATGGTGAGCATAAAAGCAAATGTGAAGGTAGCTGGTGAAAGAACCAGAGTCAACTCAAGGAAACCCATTTTTACACAAAAATAAAGGCAAAATACTGCAGATGCTTGAAATCTGCAACAAAACAAAAAATGCTGGAAAAACTCAGCAGGTCTGACAGCGTCTATGGAGAGAGAGACAGAGATAACCTTTAGAGTCCATATGACTCTTCTTCAGATCTGATTTACATGGATTGTTGCAATCTGAAATAGACTGCTTGGCAGGGTGGTGGAAGCAGAATCAATGGTAACTTTCTAAAAGATATTGTAAAAAGCATGAAGAAGAAGAATTGCAGAGCTTTGGGGAAAGAACAAGGGTGTAGGACTAATTGGATAGCTTTTTTAAAGAACCAGTACAGGCACGATGGGACAAATAGCCTCCTTCTTTGCTGTATTGATCTACAATTCTACATGTTTCTATTAAGCCCGCCCTGGCAATGGACGAGAGAGAGAATGAAAAATACTTCAGTAATTTACAGTGAGGAAGGGTAGCTTTGGCAAAAGGAGAACTGAAAACCTCCAAGAGAAAGATAAATCAAAATATGAACTGGATTTATACAAAATGAATCAAGGACTATAGTTCCTTGGGATAAATGTCGAAACTCATGTGCAAACATTTTTAATTAAAACGGCTTTTAGATTTTGCAGCAAATTCCATTCTGCTGTGACTGCTGGAGATTGTGATGAATAAACCAAAACTCCCGCTCATTTCTTAGCCCAGCAGTTTAGTTCAGCCTGGTGTGGAAAGGAGGTACTCAATGCACAAATCAAAAATGATAGACTGAGAAAAGCTGATGGACCAAGAATGTCACATGATGTCAAGATCATGGTTGGTTGGGGGGGGGGGGGTGTGGAGTTGTGTGTTGTGGTGGGGTGGCAGTGGTGTGCAAATGAGTGGATGCTGGATTTGGGAACCTTTCATTTTGAGGTCAGTGGGACACTAGTACAGAATGAAACGTGAGCCAGCAGGAAACAAAAGGAAACGGAACAAGACATAAAAGTCTTGCCCAAGTAGGGTCATCTGTTCTTTTCTAGATAAAGTCGTAATGTGAGAATATTTCTTACCTGTTGGCAATGACTAGGGTTGTACTGGGTACTTTTAGAATTGTACATTTCAAATGAAGAAGCGGGGAAGCCACTCATTTAGTTTGGGTAATAGAGCTGAGGGTAGTATTTTGCAAAGGCAAAATAGAATTATGTGTAATATATCTATAAGACTACCGGTATTGTATACTATTTGTTCCTTCCCCTTTCTGTATTTCCCAACAGCATACTCCACCCAAGCTGACAGAACAGGAAGGTGAGCTGCTCCGATGCCTCACTAATGATACTGTGTAACGAATATCGATATGTATAATACTGTAATTGCGGAGAGAACTCAGAAGTTATGCCAGAGAATCATGAGTCCAGGATCCACAGGGCCTCAATGCAGTGCAATAATCTGTGTTTGAACAGGGCAAACCCCGATTGTAAGGCTCGGCTTAGGTGCATGTGGTGAGAAGGAAAGCAATGGGGGAGGTGATGGCATAGTGGTGCTGTTGCTGGGCTAGTAATCTAGAGACCCAGGGTCAATGCTGTGGGGACTTGGGTTCAAAGCCCAGATGGTGGAATTTGAATTCAATAAAAATCTGGAATTAAAAGTCTGATGATGAAAGCATTATAAATTGTTGTAAAAACCCATTTGTTCGCTAATGTCCATTAGGGAAGGAAATCTGCTGGTCTGGCCTTATGTGATTCCAGACCCACAGCAATGTGGTTGACTTTTAAATGCCCTCTGAACAAGGGTAATAAATGCTGGCCTAGCCAGTGACACCCACATCCCATGAGCAAATAAAAAAACACAGGTGAGTGCCTGCATAGTCCTTCCTTGAGCTGCCTTTGGACAAGGGAAATGGGAAGCCGTTGCAAACATGCAATCGTCCACACCAGGAAAAGGAGTTTCTGTTTTTGATCTAAAGGTCGGATTCTCGAAATCTACCGTGCTCCTGCCATTGAAGGTGGCAACCAGCTGAATCACATCCATACTGAACCTCTCAGGTGACCTCCATATCCATTCCTTCTACTAGCACATCATACAGGAGCAATAAAAATACTGCACATAGCTTGTTCATATACCACAAGGATTAGGTACAACAAGACATCATGTTAAACACACACTACATGGTCACTATCAATTTTCAATAAAAATACACCTCATCTTAAACCTACAATCATTATTTCCTTGTGAAATTAGCGGTTTCCACACAAACAGCACTCGGGCAGAATTTTCCCATGGGTATGGGACCACATTAGGACCAAAAGAGAACCCAGACCAGGAGACCAGCTGAACAATCTTCTGCGAGGTAGCCTCCTAATTGGCTGCATCTGTGCTCATCGTCCTATTGATGACAAGTGGGCTCCTGATGCTGCTGACCCAATCAGAGGGCTTGAAGCGCTACAGCCTCAGCAGCCAGGCAAGGCGGGTGCTGCTGAAGCAGGTTGGGGACCACTAGGTCTCTTCAAAATAGAAACAACCTCAGAGTCAAAAATTTAAACCAAGATTTGGAGGGGCCAAGTCAGTAGGCCCCTCAATCAGAGGAGAAACGTATGGTCATTCCTGCCGCCAGCTCCCACTTTGGGGCACGGGCCTATGGCTTTGATACCATCCCTCCCCCCCAAACCCCCAACCCCCCACCAGTCTGCTACAGGGAGACCACCTCCATGGAGCTGGCAGCCTCTGGACAGGATTGGGGGGGGCTGCCCCTCCAGCAGTTTTGCAAAATCACCCCTAAATGGGGCCTTAAGTTGTTTCCCTGTCTCCATTCAGCTGGCATCTGATGCATCTCCCAGGCCACCCCTTGGAGACTTTATCAGTGGTGGGAATATTTTGGATTGTCATCCCGGCACATTTCGTCCCATTTCCCTGGCTTCCCACCAGTGTTCACCAACCCCCCCTCCCACCCCACCCTACCCCGCCATCCCCACCATCCCGCTTCTAAGCCTGCCGCATGGGGGGGGGGGGTCAGAAATATTTAGCCCAATGTGTCTCCCTTGCTTAGTGGCGGCTGTCAGGTCTCTGAGGCAGAAGGCTCTGTGCCTCAGGGAGATTATGAAGCACTCACTCACACGCATGTGCAAAGTTCACACTCAGCCCGCTTGCCCTCCAACCACCCCCCCCAACCCCCACTCCCACCGCCCGGACAGGCAGTGCTGACCGCTACTGCTTACCTTTCACGCTGGGCGGGCCTTAATTGGCTTACTAGTGTAAAATTGCGGTGCGGTGGCCATCGCAGGCAGTGGTTGGCTTCCGGGCCGCCCTCGCCCGTCCCTGCCAAATTTGTTCGCCAAGGGCAAAATCCTGCTCTATGTTCCCTCGTCACTGACCTCTCTGCTAAAGTAAACAGGCCCTTCCCAACCACTCTATCCGGGGCACTCACAATTTTGTTCATCTCAATCAAATCTCCCCTCAGTATCCTCTGTTCCAAGGGAAACAACCCCAACCTATCCAATCTTTCCTCATAGCGGCAATTTTCCAGTCCTGGCAACATCCACGTAATTTTTTTTACCTTCGCTAGTGCAATTACATCTTTTCTGTAATAAGGTGCCCAGAACTGCACACAGGACTCAAGTTGTGGCCTAACTAATGTCTTATATCATTCCAGCATAACCTCCCTGCTCTTATATTCTATGCCTCGGCTAATAAAGGAAATGATTCCACATGCTTTCTTAATCACTTTATCAACTTGTCCTGCTACCTTCAGGGATCTGTGGACGTTCACTCCAAGGTTCCTCACTTCTTCTACACCTCTCAGTATCCTCCCATTTATGGTGTATTCCTTTGCCTTGTTTGATCTCCACAAATGCATCACCTCACACTTTTCTGGGCTGAATTCCATTTGCCACTCTTCTGCCCACCTGACCAATCTATTGATATCTTCCTGCAGTCTACAGCTATCCTCCTCATTATCAACCACAAGACCAGTTTTTGTGTCGTTTGAAAACTTCTTGATCATTCTCCCTACATTTAAGTCCAAATTATTAATAAAAATAACACATAAAGCAAGGGTCCCTAACATAGCCCTGCGGAACCCCACTGGAAACACCTATCATCAATTACCCTTCGTTTCCTGTGACTGAGCCAATTTTGTATCCAACTTGCTACATTCCCCTGAATCCCATGGGCTTTTACTTTTTTAATCAGTCTGCCATGTGGGACCTTGTCAAAAGCCTTGCTAAAGTCCATGTCGATCATGTCAACTACACTACTCTTATCAATCCTCCTTGTTACTTTCTCAAAAAAACTCAATCAAGCTCATCAGTCATGATCTTCCCTTAACAAATCCATGCTGACTGTCCTTGATTAAGCCGTGTCTTTCTAAGTGACAGTTTATTCTGCCTCTCAGAATTGATTCCAATAACTTAGACCGACTGGCCTATAATTATTCTGTCTATCCCTTGCTTCCTTTTTAAACAAAGATACAATGTTAGCAGACCTCCAATCCTCTGGCACCACACTTGTATCCAGTCAGAATTGGAAAATGATGGTCAGACTTTCTATTTCCTCCCTGGCTTCTTTTAACAGCCTGGGGTACATTTCATCTGGCCCTGGTGATTTATCCACTTTCATGAATGCTAACCCCCTTAATACTTCCTCTCTCCCTATGTTTAGCACATCCAATGCTTCACATTCCTCAACCACAATGTCTGCATTGTCTTTCTCTTTTGTGACGACAAATGCAAAGTATTCATTAAGAGCTATACCAACATCTTCCACCTCCACACATAGGTTACCTTTTTGGTCTTTTATGGGCCCTACTCTTTCCTTAGTTATCCTCTTGCTCTTAATGTATTGATAAAAATTCTTTTGGTTCACCTTGATTTTGCTTGCCCATATTCTTTCATGCCCTCTCTTTGCTTTCCTAATTTCCTTTTTGATTTCACTTTTCCAATTCCTATACTCCTCTAGGCTTTCTGTAGAATTGAGTTCTCGGTTTATGACATAAGCTTTCCTTTCCTGCCTTATCTTGACATAAGCTTTCCTTTCCTGCCTTATCTTACCCTACAAGCTCCTTGACAACCAGGGTGCTCTATCTTTGGTCATCCCACCCTTTTTCTTTGTAGAACATTTTTATTCTGAACCCCTTGAATCTCCTATTTGAATGCCTCCTGCTGCTCTGACACCAATTTACCTTCAAGTAGCTGTTTCCAGTCTATCTTTGCTAAATCGCTTCTCAGCTTAGTAAAATTGGCCTTACTCCGATTTAGAACTTTAACTCCTATTCTGTCTTTTGTCATTTTCCCTAATTATGTTAAAACTAACTGAATTATGATCACTACTAGCAAAATGCTCCCCCACCGCCACTCCTTCCATTTGGCCAGCTTCATTACCTAAAACTAAGTCCAGAACGGCATCCTCTCTTGTTGGACTTACTACATCCTGGCCAAAAAAGTTGTCCAAAATGCATTTTAAAAAAAATTGTTCCCTCCATTCCCTTCACACTAAAACTATTCCAGTTAATATTGGGTTGTTAAAATCCTCTACTAGTGCTGCCTTATTATTTTTGTACTTCTCAGAGATTTACATATTTGCTCTTCTGACTGTTTGGTGGTCCATAATACACTCCCAGTAGTGTGACTGCCTCTTTTTTGTTCCTAACCTCAATCCATATGGCTTCAATTGATGATCCTTCTGACATATCATCCCTGCTCACAGCTGTAATTGCTCCTTTGCCAAAATTGTCACTCCATCTCTTTTCATCTCCCTCTCTGTCTCGTCTGAAAGCCCTGTAACCAGGAACATTGAGCTGCCATTCCTGTCCCTCTGTAAGCCTGTAATAACTATGATATCAGACTGCCACGTTTCTATTTGTGCCCTCAGCTCATCTGTTTTCATTGCTATACTCCTCACATTGAAGTATGAGCGCTGCCAAACTCTTTCTTTTACTTTCTTCCCTTTGTTTTCCAGCCTCACTCATTAATTTTCCATTTCCATTTCTGATTTCACCCCATCTGAGTCGACCCTTAGGTTCCCATTCTCCTGCCAAACTAGTTCAAATCCTGCCCAACAGCACTAGCAAACCTCCTGGCAAGGATATTGGGCCTGGCCCTACTGATGTGCAAACCACCCAGCTTGTACATCCCCCAGAGCTAGTCCCAATGCCGCAGGTATCTGAAGCCCTCCATCCTGCACCATCTCTCTAGCCAATCATTCATCAGCTCTAACCTCCTATTTCTATTCTCACTAGTGCATGGCATTGGGAGTAATTCGGAGATTACTATCTCTGGGGTCCTGCAATTGCCCTCTGGTTTGTTCAGCCTGGCTGGCCTCGTCCATATGAAAGTGAATAAATGTCATTAGCTGCCTGAATAGAGCTTATTCACCAGCTTGATGTAACTGTGGACAGCTGATTGAGATACTCCACCAAGAGGCCCAATCATCTTACAAATGGAGGTCACAGTCTCCCTGGAGAGGCAGAGCCTCCTTCGGCTTTGTACCTCGGACATGTTGAGGTAGCTGCATCGCTGCCTGTAAACCCTGGCAGCAGGATAGTTGTGTCTTCTGTGGCCCCTTCCACTTTGGACTACCTGCTGGCCCTGCGCCCCTTGTGCCTGTGCCTCTCCTCCCACAAGTCGTTCCCTTGAAAGCTGCATTGGGATACATGGCCTCCTCTCCCTTCTGCCCCTCATTTCCTCCTCAGAGGAGGTGTCACCAGCGGAGACCACAATCCCCATTACCAGGATAACAGAAGGCTGTCTGGTGCCTGGAAGGGTTCACACAGTCAAAATTCTCCAGGGGCCTTGGGGACACCAATGAGTCCTGAAATGAAGCCTAGAAATGTAAGAATGAAGCTCAGAACAGAGGTGAAACTGTCAAGTTCAAACAAGCAACCAGCAGCAAACTATCTCCTAAACTCCTCACTACTCACAATGCAATGCTGCTGACCCTTTCTATCCCGCCCTTGGATGAGGTTTCGTTAAACGTGGGTTGCCCACCTGCCCATTTTGCCCGTGCAGCAAGCGTGAAATCATACAGGGCATCATAAAATCAGCATCGATTGCCTTTTTAATGGCCTTAAGCAGCTTTTTAACTGTTGGTGGGTGTGGCTCCAACACCCATCGACCTGAAGATTGCTCGCGTGAGAGATGATGTCAGCACGTTCGCCCGCTGTCATCTCACGCTATTTCACATCCATTTGGGTGGAGCACGTGCCCTCCCGTGAGACGATTGTATAAAAATTATGACTGACTATTAACACAGAATTTAATCTTAGGTAACGTTATAGATTCCTTCCTCAAACCTTGAGTTCACATCCAGTGGTTTCTGGTCTCCTGACTCTTGAAACTTTTAGAAATTCTGCATATTCCAGATGATATCCATTATTTCTGGATGTCTTGCTTTCTAATTACTCAAGCAAGTAAGCTTGCAATAGAATGCCAGGAAGGGATGGGGTTTGGACTAATTATTTCAAAGCATCCTCATGAGGAAATTTTAATGAAAAATTCTCCTTTCAGTTTAGAGAGGGAAGAGAACCATGAGGTACTTCTATCATAAGCTCACTCTGTGCAAATGACATGACAATAATTTTGATTAAATCCACAATGCTGCATCAAGTGTGATTCAAATAAATACAAAACATTACCAGACAGTTTTGTAAGAAACAAGGGCACCATTTTTAATGAGAAAACATATCCAGCTTGTTAGATTAATCATATACAGACTTTAAAGTAAGAGCATTCCTGTTATATATTTAAGAAATTACAAAGTAAAAATGAATGAATTACAGCCCTCCTCACCAGGAGGACAAAATGAAACATCTCCAGAATGAAAGAAGAAAAACCAGAATGCAGGTTCGAACTCCATTCCTTGTGCCAGCTGATCTTACAGTTGGCAATCTTCCAAAGTTCAAAATGAGCCAATCCTTATATTTTTAACACACCTTCTCTAGCTCTCTCCCTCTCTCTCTCTCTGTAATGTGGGAACAATAGCTTAGGTACAGGGAACACATTTATTGATTCCTTTCTTGAAGTTCAGAGGAACGTCCTGGAGAAAGAGATTGTGTCTCTAAAAATGCAAGATTGCAACTCTTAAAAAACATCTATATTTCATATGATTCATGGTCCAGAAAGTGGTGACTTTAACTCTCATAAACTCAGCTCAGATGTTCGATGCAGATATTAATTCCTTTTTTACTATATCTATAGTATAGAAACCAAAGAGTTGCAAACTAGTAACTAAATCTTGGAAACCCCCCTAAGTGAAGAATATCTCAAATAGATTCAAGTGCCATTTCTAGACTAATTATGCAAATTTGCTTTATACAAGATGCAATGTCTGGCTTGGCAATGCTTTCTTAAAATTCTTATTAGCTTTATTGAATATTAAAAGTTATTAATATGATACTTGGGAAGAAACCGAGCTGTTTCACACTTGATTTTCAGGACAACGGCTGAATTTTGGGTGGTTGCACGCCTGATCTTCACTGGAAGTTTGAAGGTTGCCATATTGGTCCTTTTAGCCATTCCAGTCGGTAGCCTGAACAAGGCACTGAGACAATTGAAAAAGTGACAGAATTAAATTGGGGTAAATTGGATTGGTGGGTTTTAGACCCACTCATTGGGACCAAAAGCCCACAGGCAGCTGCACTCAGGTAAACCTCTGGCAAGTTTTTTTTAAGGTTTGAGTGGGGTGGAGGCATTTTTTTAAGGCTTCCGTGACTGAGATATGTTTTGTCGATGAGTTCTGGAAAGTGACTTTGTGCAAGGGCTTCAGTCATTTAATGTGGTAGAATGGGTGTGTTGCTGGGTCTGCCTTTGGGGTTGCAGAAGGCGGGGGAGGAGGGAGGGAGGAGGAGGGGGAGGAGCAGTAGCAAACAAAAAGAGAGCTGCAGTTGCTGGCACAAGAGGGAAAAGGATGGCAGGCCTCAGGTAGTCTTACAGCAGGTGGATCTTCCACAACCAGATCTCGGTGAACAGCAATGTGTCCAGTGCCTCTGAGTCAGCAGTGACTGAGCTATACTACTTGTTGCAGCAACAATTGGGGACCAGCAGCACGGTACTGACTGTGGCACTCAATTCTCAATGTGACTGCGGACACTCAATTTCTATGCTTCAGGATCATTCCAGGCTGCAATAGAAGAGATCAGCACTATCAGCCAATTGGCAGTGCACTGCTGCCATAAGGCAGATGACGGGAGCACTTTTTAACAAGAGGAACAATTTCATCCTCTTCCCAATGGAGGCAGCCAAGCACCAGAGGAAAGCTTGGGATTTATCTAAACTGTTGGCACCCCATAAGTGCAGGAATAATTGACTATGCATAGTCCTTCTGTGGCCTACCTGAAGACTTCCGAAATGTTCCTGTAGAATACATATTCATGAATACATGTATACATGTTTATGTATTCTTGAATGAATACATATACACATGTTCATGTATTCTTGAATGAATACATGTACACATGTTCATGTATTCTTGAAGAAGAAGGGATTACACTTAATGAATATATATCTTGTGTGTGACCACAGGTGATGGTTAATGCAGGTCTGTGCCTGAATTCCAGGAAGTTGTTCTGATGCTTTTGTTCTGCTTCAGTCCTTACTCCTCCTTTCTCCACTCAGACCAGGTCAGAGCTTGGCTGGATGGGGAATGAATTCCTGACTCATTCCTCCTGTTGGGAACCTGTGCACAGAAACTGAGTAATGTTACAGTCAAAGCCGCGCCACAACCAAAACTCTAATAAAAGTTGGCTGCCATGTTTGCCTACAGAAGTGATTGCACTTGAAAAGTATTCCATTGGTTAGAAATTATTTTGGGGCATCACGAGGATATGATAAATTGTTATATAAATGTAAGTGCTTTCTTCTTTAGCTAAGAGAACATACACCTTATGTCTTCTGGTTCAGGTAAGTTAGAAATAATCACATTTTAGACTCAAATATTGCAGCTTCACTCTTGATGCTCTCTATGTGGCTGGTAGAGTGATCAACTGACTGATACACTGTAACTCGGTGCATGACTCCAGTGCAGCAGTAAGTGTGGCACCCCGGAAGATATATTCTCAATAATAATTAGTATCTATTTTTTTTACCAATGATATAACAAGGTAACATCCCTCTTTCTTTAAAAATGCCTCTATATCAATATAATTGTTCCAATCATTAATTTTTTTTAAACTAAAGAAGGTTAATAATCAAACTTCATAAATAAGCTTAAGAGTCTTTTATAGCTTGCTTTCTTTTCCAAGAAAAGCATTATTCACAGTGTCGCTTAGTTGTAGGATGTTGTGCCTCTATCCTGCAGATTTGGCATTTATCTCTCTCAGTGGTGAGTTGGCACGCTACACAGGTAATGTGTGTGTTGCTCCTATTGTTGTAGGAGTTGTGCTTCATGTCACTAATGTTGGACAGAATTTTACTGCCCCATTGTGGCGGGGGTGGGACGGTGAAATGTGGTGAGCCATTCGAAAGCCCAATGACTTCGGCAGGACTGGGAAATCTAGCCAGCGGGAGGGCCCATAAAATTCCGCCTGTTGTGTCACTTTCTGGTGATGTTGCTGGTGTTGCACCACTTGTTACTGATGCTAATAATGTTATCTCACCAGTTAGTGGTTTTGCTGATGATCATTTCTGTTTTTCCAGCTCAGGTATGGGTCAAATCTGGACTCTGTTCCTTCTCATTTGCTTCCCAGTTTCAGTCTTAATGATGTATGGACCTTGGAGTCTGCTTCACCAACAACCTTTACTGGGTTTTCATGATTGGATCCTGTACTTGTACAGGTTGTCCTTTCAGCGACTCCGGCAGAGATTTGACATGCTTGTTGTCCTACCCTGCATCAGTAAGTTGTTGTCTTACTTTCTCCTCATCACTTAGAGCAAGCAGCTTGCATAGCAGAGTTGTCTTATACTTTCTTCCATTCAACAGATCTGTAAATACTGTGGCTACAGGAGCAGATCAGAGGCTGGGAATTCTGTGGTGAGTAACTCACCTCCTGACTCTCCAAAGCCTGTTCACAATTTACAAAGCTCAAGTCAGGTGTGTGATGGAATATTGTCCGCTTGCCTGGGTGAGTGCAGCTCCAACAACACTCAAGAACCTCATCGCCATCCAGGGCAAAGCAGCCTGCTTGATTGAAACCCCATCCACCACTTTTAACATTCACTCTCTCCACCATCAATGCACAGTGTCACCAGTGTGTACCATCTACAAGAGCACTGCAGCAACTCACTAAGGCCCCTTCTACAGCATCTTCCAAACTCAGGACCTCTACCACCTGGAAGGACAAGGGCAGCAGATGCATGGGAACACCACCATGTGCAAGTTCCCCTACAAACCACTCACCATCCTGACTTGGAAATATACCGCTGATCCTTCACTGTTACTGGGTTAAAGTCCTGGAACTTCCTCCCTAACAGCACTGTGGGTGTACCTACACCATATGGGCTGCAGCAGTTCAAGAAGGCAGCTCACCACCACCCTCTCAAGGGCAACTAGGGATGGGCAATAAATGCTAGTCTAGTCAGTGGTGGCCACATTCTGTAAAATAATTTAAAAAAAGACAATTTCATCTCAGTCTTGAGATGTGTAGATTGGATTGACAAGAAGGCAGGTTTTGAGTCTTCCTTTGTCTCTTGGAATTTCGTGAGGGTTCTCTTGACCATCCAGATGTGTCTTTCTAAAAACTCATGCCCCCTTGGGTAATGTGATGATATGGCGATGATGTTGAACTCATACCATTCAACAAATTCCTTAAATTCCCTGGAGGTGAATGGGTTACATGGTCGCTTATTATTCTTTCAGCAATACCTTGCTCAGCGAACAGAACTCATATTTCTGAGCCGATAGTTGTAGCTCTCCAATCTTTCACTTTTCAGATAAAAGAGAACTTTGAGTGGTAGTCTCCAAGTATGAGCTACCATTTTTGAATGTGTGTGGATAATTGGCTCCCACAGTATATCATAGTCTGGGTGGTACTTCACTATCTGACATCTCCGCTTTCTGCTGTGTATTTCTTTACTTCTGGCATACATTGCTTGTGGATACCATTCTTTAGATGTTTTTGTGGAGCCCCTGAATATACATTCTCAGAATAATTATTTCCTATTTCTTTATGAATGATATCCCAATATAACATCCCTCTTTAAAAAAACTATATAATGTCTCTATATCAATATAATTGTTCCAATCATTAACTTCTTTTAAACTAAAGAAGATTAACAATCAACCTTCACATGTAAACTAAATACCTTAAGAGTCTTCTACAGCCTGCTTTCTTTTCTAAGAAAAATATTATTCATGGTATTACTTATTGATAGGATGTTGTGTCTCTATCTTGTAGATTTGGTGTCAGTCCATAGCTGACCTGGCTCTGAGCTTACATTTCCCCATTCCCATGTGGTCTCCGTGCACCTTCTGGAGAAGTTCTTCCAGGAATTGATTTGGGTATGACTATTTTGGATCTGGCTACACCAGTTTTTATAGTGATCAGATTTCTCTGATTGACCAGTACTGCCATATTTCTGGCTGTGCTTGCAGTTTCTTATCAGACCATCACAGAAACCCTGCCACTCTGCAAGTAGACACTCCTACAAAAGGACAGGGAGCAGCTCTGGCGCAAGAGGGAAAATCAATGGCATTCACATCCAAAGTTCTAACCCCAGCTGAGACCAGATGCGCCAATGTAGAAAGAGAGCTTCTGGCAGACAGATATAGATGTGAAAAATCCCATACATTTCACTATGGAGGAAAGTTCACAGTAGACAGCGATCATCATCCACTGGAACAGATCTACCAGAAAAATATTGAGTAAAACACCAGAAGACTGCAGACGTTACTCTTGAGTTTCAGAGTTACAATTTCAGTCTGTACAAGCCAGGGAGGTGCTAGCAGATACCCCATCTTGGTTGTCACCACAGGAGAAACATGAGATAAAAAATCTCGCTATAAAGATCCATTGTCCAACGAGTGCTACACCACCAAAACTGAGTCAAATTAGTGATGAGACCAGCAAAGACAAAGAGTTACAGATGCTCTCTCAGCAAAAGATCTTGAGGTGGTCAGATAAAAGTCAATTGTTAATCTTCTTTAGTTTAGGAAAAAAAAGTGTAATGTTTGGAACAATTACATTGAAATAGGGGCATTATATCTTATTTTTAAAGAAAGAGGGTTATTATATTGTTATATTATTCATAAAGAAATGGGAACTAATTGCTTTGGGAATATATATCCCGGGTTGCCACATTCACTGCTGCACTGGAGTCATGTGCCGAGTAACAATGTATTAGTTTATCAGTCCACCAGCCACATGGGTTGCTGCAAGAAATACACTTGATGAAGTGCGCAGCATTTTGAGCCTAGAGTGCGATTATTTCTAATTTTTGGGAACCAGAAGACATAACACCTGTGCTTTGGTATTAAGCTTCAGCTTCAGATTTATGGTTGTAGGCTTATTTCTCACCCTCCTCCTGATCTGAATGGTTGTGTGAATTTATTTTCTCTGGGAACTGTTGAATCCAACCATTTCATGTAGTTGTATGGTCCCCATGTCTACTGTGTTCTCAAACATATCATCATCTTCCAGGGTATGGATGCTTTGGATTCTTTTCCTTCTAGTATGCCCTTTGCTCTGGCTCTGATAACTCGGTTATTTTCTTTCTTTGTTTTGCATGTCTTTTCCCAGTGATTGCGTTTTCCACAAGCTCTGCAGTTTGATCCATATGTAAGACATTTCCTTCTGTCTGTGAACTCATGGGCATCCACAGCACTTACACATATTTCTCCCAGTCTGGTGTGGATTCTTTTGTTGCTGTTTCACTGCATTAACCCTGCTGCCTTTTTCCTGAATTAACTTGAATTGGATAGTCAGGATCTTCATCTGTCTACTTGTGGTTCCATGTGCTTTGGCAGTGTCTATAGCCTTTGATATTGTGTGCTTCTCCTTTCCAATCAATTCTTTTTGTACTTCAGAGCATCCAGATAAGCTGATCTAGCAGCCCTTCATTTGTGTCTTTGACCTTACATTTTATGGCTGCATTTATCAGTCTTGTTAAGAAAGAGTCAACAGGCTCACCTGATTCCTGTCTCAGGTCTTGAAGTACATATCGGTAGATCTGATGATTTGACTTTGGCTGGAGGCGTGTGCTGAACTTTTCAAGAACATTTGTCTTGGCTATTGCTGTCATCTTCACTTAGCTCCCAGCTATTAAACAAATTTAACACTTTCTCTCCTACCCACAAAAGGACGTATCTGACCCTCTCCCCTTCATTGATGTCTTTTAGAAAGCTACTGAATGTCAGTCTGCACTTCTGTTTAAACTTTTCAAATGCCTCCATGACATCTTCAACCTCCCAATTCATCATGGGCTGGAGCTGTGCATTTATACTGTGGTGGCCATTTCATTTTCACACAAGTTACTCAGTTTTTCTTTCTCTCTCTCTGGCACTAATTTGGGTTGAATTTTCAATCTAATTCAGCATTAAATTAATTTAAAAATTTTGGGTTTTTACTTACAGACAATGCACTGCCTACATGTTATGTCTTCTGGTTCTTATAAGTTTGAAATAAACACACTTTAATGTCAAAATGCTGGTGTATTTCTTGTTGTTTTCTATGTGGCTGGGTAGACTGATACATTGGCCTAGATGGTAGCGGAGTCATGGAGACTCTATGGCTTATTCAAAATAGCGCTGGGAAACTGGATCTGGAAGTCCGCCCCCATTTCCGACAGATCCTAATTTTACTGGTATGGGAAATGGGGCAAGGGAGGGAAGCGGGATGTGACTCACTCAAGGGGGAAACCTGAATTCAGAAAAGCCATTTGAAATTATTGCTGGGTTCAAACAAACACCATTTTCGCAGAAGCGAGGGCCTTATCCCGCAATGTGACTTATGTTTTTTTTTTAGAATTGACGTAAGGGCTTATAAATAGTGGGTAAGGTCTGTGGAACTGTCAAGCTGTGAAGTTATTTAAATGGTCAGCCCTTTAAATTTTGAAAAATAAACCAGCCTGCCTGTATCTATGAGTTGAAAAACATCTGTGCTTGCAGCTTCAATTGCGGTGGTAGCATAGTGATATTGTTACTGGACTAGTATTCCAGAGACTCAGGGTAATGCTTTGGGGACCTGGGTTCAAATACCACCGCAGCAGACGGTGAAAGTTGAATCCAATTAAGAATCACGGAATCACACTGTGCAGAAGAGGCCCTTTGGCCCATCGAATTTGCACCGACACGTGAGAAAAATCTGGAATTAAAAGTCTGATGATGACCACAAAACCATTGTCAATGTTGTAAAAACCCATCTGGTTCACTAATGTCCTTTGGGAAAGGATATCTACCATCCTTACCTGGTCTGGCCTACATGTGACAGAAATGTGGTTGACTCTTAAATGCCCTCTGAACAAGGGCAATTAGAGATGGGCAATCAATGCTGGCCTAGCCAGCAATACCACATCCCATGAACAAATTAAAAAAAAGGTTGTTGGCATAATCCTAAGTGGTATCCTTATAGTATTATTACTGCTTGATTGCTGCAACAACCTGTTATTCTCACAAGGGCTGTAAGTTCACAGTTTGATTGACAGCTCCAAGTGGCTATTAAAGTGGCTGTCTTTGATCTGGGATGATGAATACAATGTTTGCTTTTATACAGGATTAAGTACTTGAGGGGATTTAAATATATTGAATGGGCTTTTATCATGAAGTCTGTAATAGATATTTAGAATTTATTTTATTTCAACTCAACATGGCTTCTGAGGTCTGCCCAAAATGGATACTGGGTGCTTTGGCATGGAGGATGTCGGGGCAAAGGTGGTGGGTGGGGGGGCATTGGTTGTCTTGAGTTTGCACTCAGTTGGCATAGGGGCTACAAGGGGCCATGGGATGAGTGGGGGGGTCATGAGTTGACTGGAGTAGGTACTAAATTGGCATAGAAGCTATAAGAGGCCATGGGATGAGTGGGTAGGAGCACAGTTGGCATGGAGCATATGAGGGGTCATCGGGGGGTGCATAGAAGGGCATGAGTTGGCAAGGATCGAGCATAGGAAGTGGGTGAGGGCATGAGGGATTGTGAGGGGTGAGGGCTAGAGAGCCTAATATTGGACAATACAAATGGCACGAAGTCCAGGAGAACCAAAGTAAGCCTTTTAACCAGCCTGCCTCAGTACTCAGCAACCTCTTATAGCAACCTCCGATCTGAATTCGGAAGCGGTGGGCCCTATTCCAGTACGTGCCCACCCCCCATGTCTACCAACCACCCCCCCCCCCCCCCCCCCCCCCCACCCCCCAATGAACAAAGATCCCTCCATTTGGGGCATTTTTCCCCAAGGCAAGTGCAGTGAACTGGAAAATCTCCCAACTATGCGCACCCGCCTCTTGGGAGTGAAAGTCCAGGCCATTGTTACTCGGTACAGGACTGCAGTGCAGCAGTAAAATATGGCACCCCTGATATACATTCTCATAACAAATGGTTCCTATTTCTTTATGAATAATACAACAATATAACACCCCTGTAATGAAGTGTTGTTGTTTTGAACTCATGAATGAGAAAAGGAAACGTTACTCACTCGTGTGATAGTCTCGGGTTACTACCCTCTGTGTCATACTCAGGCGATCGAATGACACTATCATGTGTCTCACAAGCCTTTATAAAATGGGGTAGAGTTTCTGCTTTTGGTGTAATTGGTGATCCAGGTGCAAATATCGCCTAAAATTACACTAATTTTGGATGTGTTATTTTTCTCAAGTTTCTGCTCAAATTTATTTGCACATTATTGCCAGAAGTAAAATTTTCCATGAACCAGCATAATCCATACTGATATGGAATGCACTTTTTAATAAAATGATTTTGCTTTAAAACATGCTCCTTGATGCATTTAAATGGGGTACTTGACACAATTTGAATAGTAGTTAAAAATGGGCTATTACAAAAATTAGTTATTTTAGTCAGTGTCTAGTCCACCAGCTGTGAGTTACTGGATTTTAAGTAAGTTCAAGTTCTAGCCACCAGGACTAGTTATATTGGTAATTTGGTGTATATTGGTCAGTTTGTTAGCAAGTAAAAATAAAAATATATTCAAATGCTTTTAAAATGTGCATCTTAGTGTCCTTGCACTGAAAAAATGTTTAATATTTTTGAGTCTCTTTGAAGACCTTTAAACAGGTGCAATTTGCAGAAACTCCCAATGCTGATTAATTCAATATGTATGAACATACGAACAATGAATAAGGAGCAGGAGTCAGCCACTCGGCACCCCAAGCCTGCTCCAGCATTCAATATGATCATGGCTGATCTGGCAGTGGCCTCAACTCCACTCGCTTACCCGATAGATTTTGACTCCCCTTTTAGTCAAGAATCTATCCACCTCTGCCTTAAAAATATACAATGAATCTGTCTCCAACGCTCTCTGGGGAAGAGAGTTCCAAAGATTCACGACCCTCTCAGAGAAAAAATTTCTGCTCATCTCCATCTTAAATGTGAGACCCCTTATTTTTAAACTGTGTCCCTTAGTTCTAGACTCTCCCACATCCTCTCAGTATCTACCCTGAGGGACCCTCAGGATCTTATGTGTCTCAATAAGATTACATCTCAATCTTCTAAACACAATGGATCCAAGCCCAGCCTATCCAACCTTCTCTTATAAGATAACCCCCAACCCAAGCATCAGTAGAGTGAACCTTCTCTGGACTGCTTCCATCATATTTATATCCTTCCTTAAATAAGGAGACCAAAACTGTACACAGTATTCCGGAGGCAGTCCCACCCTATACAACTGTAGCAAAACATCTCTACTTTTATACTCCATTTTCTTTGCAATAAACAGCAACATTCCATTTGCCTTCCTAATCAATTGTTGTAGCCGCATACAACTTGTTGCGATTCATGCACCAGGACACCCAGATCCCTCTGTACCTCAGAGTTCTGCAATCCGTCTCCATTTAAATAATATGCTGCTTTTCGATCCTTCCTGCCAAAGTGCACAATTTCAAATTTTCCCACGTTACACTCCATCTGCCAAATTTCTGCCCACTCACTTAATCTATCTATGTTCCTATGCAGACTCCTTAGGGTCCTCTTCACAATTTACTTTCCTACCTATGTCTGTGTCATCAACAAATTTAACAATAGTCCCTTCACCCAATCTGATGGGGGCATGACCAGTTTTGTGTGCAGGGTCAACTTTCAGCGCATGGATTTTAAATGAGTGCAGAGGATTGCAGAGACTCGATTTGCACTGTATTTGGCACTTAGAATCCCATGACGTTTTTCACTGGATTGCCTGGCTTGCAGTGCAACATAGTGGGAATTTCTGCCCAATATGTGGACAGTGAAGCTAACTAAAATCTTCCTATTTCGCCAAGAAGAATGTTGTTATAAACTTGATGATTTTTAATAAATACAGTGCGTATTATTCTATCCAATATGTAGTGAAATTAATTTCTATACCATTACAGTCATTATAAGGACTGCAATAGAATTTGGGGTCTGATCATGTGAAATAATTTAGAAGTCCAAGCATCTTTGATTTCTGCTATGACAATAACTGTCCTGACAAAACTGGGAGAAGACAATGCAGAGATGAGGCCCACTCATATGATATGAGATGACACTTATTAAATCTAAGATATCTTGCTTTTTCTAAAAGGCTGTCCAATTTTCTGTCATGAGATGCAAGTAGAAATTAGGTGGTAAAAATGATGACATCAACAATGCTCTTGCGAAAGGTATTCCTTGATGTTAAAGCTTTATCAATGCTTTAATTGAGGTTGGTGGTATTGACAACAACTCAATCATTTATGGGATGCTGTGCTCAAAGGGAATAGCAGCCTTCCTTGCAAACATTTTACGATACCTGGACGAGAGGTTAATTTTAAAGTTGGCACTTCTTAAGAGTATCTTCTATTGCAATACTAAATAAAATATACGCCAATAAATATTGGAAAGTTAGGACTGTTTTCTTTGGAGAAGAGAAGGTTAAGAGGAGATCTGAAAGAGTTATTCAAAATCATGAGAGGTCTGGACAGAGTAGGTGGGGAGAAACTGTTCCCACTTGTGAAAGGGCCGAGAGCAAAAGGGCTCAGATTTAAAGTATTTAGTAAAAGAAGCAAAAATGATATGATGAAAAACCTGTTCAGGCAATGGGTGGTTAGGGTCTGGAATGCATTGCCTGAGAATGTGGTGGAGGCAGGTTTAATTGGAGCATTCAAAAGGAAATTAGAATGTTATCTGAAAAGGAAGAATATGCAGGGTTATGGGGAAAAGATGGGAGAATGGAACTAGGTGAGTTGCTCAGTTGGAGAGCTGGTACAGATAAGATGGACCAAATGGCTTCATTTTGCACGGTAACAATTCTGTGAAATACTGTGGAATTCAAATATATTTATTATTATCTCAAAAACAAATTATCTGGGCAGAAAGCAATGTACTTCCATCTATTGTTCACCTTTATCTTCACATCACCATTCCAAAACAGGTTAATTAGCAGCAGCTGTGCACTAATATCGTTTATAAAGTACTTCAAATGTGGAAACATGTTCAAAGATTCTTCACAGAAGATTAAGCAGACAGAGAAAGTATTTTGAGAAGGAGATATTAGAAGGAGTTGCTAAAAGCAGAGTCAAAGAGATTGGTTTTAAATTGAATCTTAAAGGAGCCGAGGGGACTGGAAAGACAAAGAGGTTTGGGGAAGGAATTCCAGATAGTAGGATCTATTCAGCTAGAGGCATGGCTTCGAATGGTGGAATGAGGGGAGGGTGAAATGCACAAGGGGCTGCAGGCAGAGGAACAGAGAGTTTGGGGGAGGAGGGGTGGACTTGCACAAAAACACATAAAAGCTGAGAGTTTAAATTTTAAGTGCCTTATGATACCCAGAGCTGTGGGAAATGTTTATGTCTTGAGTTGCCCCGGTTAAGAGTCACTGCGCTGGATCATGAGTTAGAGATACTCAACACAAAAGGGAAGGGGATGAATTTCTGGATGGTTTACTCTGGATCACAGTCACACCACACAGGGAGATATAGGCAGAGAAGGTTTGGGAAGGTAGCGTGAAACAATGGCTGCCCACTGTGGGGCAAAGGGAGGAGGGGATGCAGAAAAACCTTGAGTCAGAGCAACACAGAGGGCAGAATCGTCTCAGATTTTCACTAAGTACGGTAGCGGATGTTTTAACCACCGGACACAATGGCAGATTTTCACACCGTTTAAAAATGTTTAATATTTTTGAGCCTCTTTGAAGACCTTTAAACGGGTGCAATTTGCAGAAACTCCCAATGCTGATTAATTCAATATGTTCAAACATACGAACAATGAATAAGGAGCAGGAGTCAGCCACTCGGCACCTCAAGCCTGCTCCAGCATTCAATACGATCATGGCTGATCGGGCAGTGGCCTCAACTCCACTCGCTTGCTCGATAGCCTTTGACTCCCTTTTTAGTCAAGAATCTAGCCACCTCTGCCTTAAAAATATACAACGAATCTGTCTCCAACGCTCTCTGGGGAAGAGAGTCCTCCATTGAAGAGCTGGAAATAAACAGCCTGGAAGATCCGTCGCAGCACTTACCCACACCCTGCACCCGTGTAGAGACACACACTTCAGTGGGACCTACAGCTGGAGCAGGCTCAGGTTCACAATCTGGTGGTCACCGCACGGACACATGTCCGCAGCAGCAGGACACAGGTCTGTGTGAGCTCCCCGGCACTTGGAGGACTGCTGGGGATCAGGCACTGTGAGGTCTGAGTCAAATGACGAGCCTCTAGATTTGGCCTTCCAACTCATCCCAGAGAGTCAGCAGAAGGCGGGGGAACATCAGGCAGAGGCTGTTGGAAGCCCTCAGCAGAGCTGCACGCAAGTTGGAGGAGTGCGTCCGCCTGCTCTCTGATGGAGTGGTGCCCACATGTCCGTGTATGGAGGTCTCCATGGGGAGGATAGCGGATGCCATGGAGACCCTGGTCCAGCAGAACGTGGAGATGTGTGCAGACCTGTGCTCCATCGCGGGAACCATGGGTGAGTTCCTGCAGCGGCAACGTGAGAGGGGAAGGGACACCTCAATGTCCGTCCAGATGCTCCTTTCCTAAAGAAATCAGGCTGGGGCCCCCAGGAACCCAAATGGAGGAGGAGAAGCAGCTGGACACCCCTGGGTCATCGACTCAGGAATCTCAGAGGCTGTGCTCTCTCTCCGGGTCCCCTTTGCCTGTGAGCCCCTCAACCTCATCCTCTGTCACTGCAGAGGGAGCAGATGCCCAACAAGTGATTCTGGAGGGAGAAGTGTGTGTGTGGCAGGGCCTTTTGTAGCCTTGTGCAAGTCTCTCCCACACACGTGGATCCTTCACGTATCACACTCACCTCAATGTCCTGAGCATTTTCAATGCTGCCTGTTGGGGTTCGCTTTCAGTTATCCATCTGAGCTGACCTGCGTCTCTGCCCACCCACTGATCACACCCCCATACAGCACCTGATCTCACCCACCACGACCATCATTTCACTTTCGGTTTGGACACCATGGTCTGGATTCAGGTTTCCGTGTGCTCCCCCGTCTTTTCCCCTCCCCCAGTCACACATTGACTCTCCCCGATCACAGTTGACATCACTTTCCACCTCCCCTCCCTGATCCACCAGCCCCAACCGTTTTCCTTCAGGGGTGTTCAGGTGAATGTGCACATTCCCTTCCTTCCTGAAAATCCCACCCCCATCCACATTCACCTCCCCTGACCTACTCCTTCCCACTCCCAGGGACCATGTGTGCCTCCGAGTCCCCACCAAAAACCCTCACCGTTCCTTCTATCTCACTCTGCCCTCGGTCATTCTCACCATTCCCTCATACTACATCCACTCTCAGTTCACTCCCCAGGAGACAGTCATGGACCCATCAGACCCCTCCTTTGCACATTCACCTGGCCATCCCCCTCTGTGGACCCCTTCACCCCCTGGAACCCCTTCCCCGCCACTGGGCCATAAGACCATAAGGCCATAAGACATAGAAGCAGAAATTAGACCATTTGGCCCATCGAGTCTGCTCCGCCATTCAATCAAGGCTGATAGGTTTCTCAACCCCATTCTCCCACCTTCTCCCTGTAACCTTTGATCCCCTTACCAATCAAGAACCTAAGTATCTCAGTCTTAAATACACTCAATGACCTGGCCTCCACAGCCTTCTTGGCAATGAATTCCATAGATTCACCACTCTCTGGCTAAAGAAGTTTCTCCTCATCTCTGTTCTAAAATGTCTTCCCTTTACTCTGAAGCTGTGCCCTCGGGTCATCATCTTGGCCCCTTGCCCCTGGAACCCCTTCCCGGCTCTGGACCCCTTCCCCACTGGAATCACGTCCCTCCCCCCCGGAAACCCTTCCTCCCACTTAGTCCTCCCACCCCACCCCAGACTCCATCCCTGCCTAGTCCCTCCCCCTTCCTGACTCCCCCAGACACCTTTATTTCTTCTGCTGGCCTTAGTCCTTCTCCCTCCCGACTCTTTCCTCCAGCCTTACCTCTTCCTCCAGCCTCACTTTTTCCTCTAGTTTTACTCCTTCCCCCTTTCCAACTCCTTCCTCCACCATTACTTCGTCCTTCACCCTTACTCCTTCCCCTCTCTGCACTCCTTCATCCCCGCTGGACTCCCTCCCTCTTCACATGCTTTCCTCCCAACTGCACTCCTTCCCTCCTCCGAATTCCTTCCCTCCTCCAAACTCCTTCCCTTACACCTTCCACCACCCCCTTACACTCCTCAGTTGCTACCTTCTCCCCGGTTACCCCCTCCTCCCCAGTACTCACTCTGCCCTGAACCTCACACCCCCCCCGACACCTTCAGTATCCCACTCCCAACCTCACCCTTCCAACACCTTCATTCCCCCCTCTCCCAACCTCAGCCCGCACTGACACCTCTTCCTCTTCCAGTCGATCCTAAACCTTTCTCTCCCACCCCCTCCACCATTAACGATTGTGAGCATCGCGGTGACTTTCCAACTTCCGCGAGCTGCCTCTCAGCAAAGCCACGTCCCTGAGAATCCACCCAGCAGGCCATGGACGTTCCACTAGGATCCCGATGTTGTTGGGCTCCACCATCTTCTGCTCCTTGGATGTCCGCAGTGGGAGTTGAGCCCTGGCGGTAAGTCCTGACTCCTGCATGTCACAGCTGTCGCGACGTATTCTGCACTGGTGTGTTTTCCCGCCGATGCGGCCGGACGGTCCAGTGGGCGGGGCCGTGTCCGACGGGCTGGCCTTACAATGATGCGCTGATGTTTTACAATGAGGTTCCCGACGTCCGATTGTGAGGAACGTGGCTCGCCATTGACGGGGCTGAGGGGGTGTTCGCAAACTGTGTTGGAACCGATTTTTGGCCTTCTTGCCATGTTGTCCGTTCACGCCAACCGAGCACGCCTGACCCAGGGGGCATGGAAAATCCCGGCCAGGGAGCGGCATTTTACTGCCCCCCCCCGCCCAGTGTGGCAGGGGCAGGGCCAGGAAATACCACCAGCCCATTGACTTCGGCTGGACTAGAAACTCTGACCCGAGGGAGAGGCCATACAATTCCACCCAGAGCTTTGGTGACTGTGGGGACGTGGGTTGACGGAGGGCTGGGACAGGATACAGAAATACTCCGGGAGAGGCAGTAAAGGGATTTAAACTTAAGGTTGAAATTTTAAAAATTCTTGGCATTGGGAGATTGGGAACCAATCTAATTCAGCAAGGCAGAGGCGATGGGTGAGTGGAATTTAATGTGGCATTTGGATGCAATGGCAGAGTCTTGGATGATCTAATGTTTATGGAGGGTAGAGGATGATGATCGTAATAATAATAATAATAATAAGTCAGCTGCGTACTCAGAGATTATTTTCTATATGTAGCCGCTGGCCAGAAATCACTTGATTACACCCTACCCTCATAAGACTGCCTCGTGTGTAAAATGTTTCAAATGCACAAAAACAAAACAGAAGCATAACTCACTCACGGTTGCAGCAGTCATGGGTTATTTCCCATTGTTTGTTCAGGAGTTTGAATGAGTAAGAAACTGTGTTGGGTCTCACAAGCTTTTACATATTATTGAAAGATCCTTACAACCTGAGACGTTAACTTTGTTTCTCTCTCCAAAGATGCTGTCTGGCCTGCTGAGTGTTTTCTAACATTTGGTGTTTTTTATTTCAGATTTCCAGCATCTGCAATATTTTTGATTTTGTATTCTTTTTGATCATATGTTTACAGTTCGGTGAGGCTAAATTGAGAACTTCCTATTTCTGTAAGAAGAATCTAAGCTTCATGATTTTAGTAACAATGTCGGGCGAGATCGTAACTCAATCAAAATCCATTCATTTAACACAGAGTTAAAATCAGGCCCAGTCTGATTATGTGACAGCTTGTGCACTCCACAAAATAGTAGGAGGTGGGCTTAGCGAGTTACCACTTTTGCCTGGACACTGGCGAGTTGCAGATTCCAGGGTCCACACATGTTCATATGGAGGGATATAATTGGAGGATAGTTGAACTTTTATCTCGAGTTACTGAATGGTCACATCTGGAGCAGGATTGTCAAAAGTTGGTAGCTTGTTTACACACTTGACTGTGGAAATGGAGCACACTATCGTGGGAAGGGATTAAATAAACAGGAAGAACAATGAATAGGGAATTAATAAATAGATAAAAATACAGATCAAGATTACACCAAACCTACAAGAACCTATCTGTTGTAAAATGGGAGCTCGCTTGATCTAATACTCAAGGAACTTGGGCTTTTTATAAAGGAGTAGGTAATCCAAGTATTAACTCATGATAAAAACATGTGGGTATTGGCCAAATCTAATAGCTGTGTAGGGATCAGTTGCTCACCATTGGGGAATTTCTGAGATGTCATTATTCACATGAAGCCTAAAAATCTTTTAAAATTCATTCTGAATGTGAGTGTCACTGGTAAGGGAGACATTTGTTGGCTGTCCCCATAGGCCCTTAGGAGGAGATGGTGGGTCACCTAATTTGCAGAAAATGTTTTTGCAGATGTTCTATACGATCGAAAAAATTTAAAGTTTTGCGGAAAATTTAAGTACACGAAGAGTTAATCTCACATTTAGTCAAATTGTTAACTGCAAAGTCATAGCCTAATTTAGCAAAATTATTTTTCTTGTTAGCTGGACTGCAAAGTCAGCAACTTTAAGAGTCATTTAGACAGGGTGTTTGCCCAAACAGGTCTGACTAATTCTTTTCCATTCAGGTTACAAAACAAAAAAACAGTGATCGTTACTGACAATTAAAGCAAAAGCATTGAAATAAAATTTCTGCATTGAGATACTTTTTAAAAAAAAATGCAGAGCTTACTTATTTAACATTTATACTTCCTATGATGCTGCTTTATGATATTCTGTATGAGCAATGTCTTTTTGATGTTATATGTTATGTACAACGCTGGATGTCCATTTTGGGCAGCTACAAATAATCTTGAGGCTGAATCTACTCATTATCCTGCTTAGCGAAGAGGAAATTTCATGAAATAAAAACAGAAAACGCTGGAAAAACACAGCAGGTCCGGAGCTCTGAAGAAGAATCATACGGACTTGAAATGTTAACTATGGGAAAAATGTCCCCCCGTTGGGTGGGGGGGGTTTGGGAGTGCGGGAGCAGGTGTGCCTCTGATTGGCGCCCCCAACTAGGGGCGCGCCACCAATTGACCGCCGCCCCGCATGACATCCACCAGGAAGCGCTATGCATTCCCTGTTTGGGCGGGGGGAGTACCCTCAGCCGGGAGTATGCTCTTACGCACACGCGCGTGAGAAAATGCACAGATCTCCCTGGGTCTAAGTGCTGCCTCAGGGAGATCAGCTCCGATTTAAAACTTCCATGAAACATGTTTAAAAGTTTTCCCTGCCATGTCCCCTCATGTGACACTGTCACGTGAGTTGGGACATGTCCATAAGTTTTATTGAAGCCTTTCTTAAAGGTTTAAATGGCCTAATGCAACCTCATCCCGCCTGTGGATGAGGTCTCCCGGCCTGCCCCACAACCTTAAGGTTGGACGGGCAGGTCCATTAACGACCTTAATTAGTTTCTCTATGGCCTCAATAGGCCGTTGACAAGTTGGTGGGTGCACAGCTGACTCGGCTGCACCCCCGCTGACCTGAAAATGGAAATGGCGCGGGGTGAGGTCGGGATTTCCACCTGTCGTCACCCTGCGTCATTTTACGCGTCGGCGAGCGGGCCCCTCCCACGCCCGCTGACCGGAAGGTCCTGCCCTATGTTCCTCTCTCCACAGAGGCTGCCAGATCTGCTGAGTTTTTCCAGCATTTTCTGTTTTTATTTCATATTTCCAGCATCCGCAGTATTTTGCTTTTATCTTAGGAAACATTACGAATTTCCCAATGGATTCTGCTGCTCCTTAACATAAGACCATAACATCATAAGACATAAGAGCAGAAATTAGGCCATTCGGCCCATCGAGTCTGCTCCGCTATTCAATCAAGGCTGACAAGTTTCTCAACCCCATTCTCCCGCCTTCTCCCCATAACCTTTGATCCCCTTACCAATCAAGAACCTATCTATCTCCGTCTTAAAAAATTGAAAAATTGAAATAATTGAAAAGTAAGTATTTTTTGATCACTATGTGGCACTGTAAATGTGGTGGATAGGTTTAATCTGATTGGTAGTTTCAGTGAAATAATAAATGATTTTTAAAAATGTTTATTAATTTTTGCTTTAAGTAATAAATATACAAAATCTTCATGTCATGTTGCACACAACAAACAGAAGAAATCTTCCCCTTAATTATATCTTAATATTTGGAGGAGGCAGTAATTCAACTATTTTTCCAACTTTCTCTCACTCTCTCTTGAAAAAGTCCAGGGCAATGTTTTATGATACCAAGGATCTAAGTTGATAATCAAATGGTAAGTGAACACCTTGCAAATAGTGATCATAACATGATTGAATTTGACATTATCTTCGAAAGGGAGAGTCACAAAGCAAGGTTTTAAATTTATCTCAAGAGGTTCGGAATGTGAGGAAGTGATGTTTCAGTTGTACAGACCTTTTGTTAGACCACATCTAAATTACAATGTTCAGTTTTGAGTACCACACCTCAGGAAGTGGCAATTGGCCTTGGAGCAGGTATAGTGTAGATTCGTGAGAATGATACTGGTACTTAAAGGGTTAAATTATTAGCACTTGCACAAATTTGGTTCGCATTGTCTTTAGTTTAGATGGGTGTGGAATGATCTAATTTAACTGTTTAAAATTATTAAAGTATCCAATTGGGATAGATACAAAGTGACGGAATGTAATCAGGAAGCACTTTTTCACACAAAGGGTTTTGGAAATCTGTAACTCTTTCCCCCATTACAGATATCTGGCTACAGATGTAATGTTTAAGGTCATTTTTGCACATGGCCTTGTGGGTCAGGTCTTCCTATAATGTAATAATTTCTTCATCAAATTGCCTGGATAGAACATGGCTTCAAATGAACTCTAACATAGCTCATTGCATAGGGGAAATGGTTACTGCATCAGTAGTGAACTTAACACTGTCATTTTAAAAAAAATTTCAATTCCTTTCCTATTGTGCATTTTCACATATCTGCTGATGAAGATCTTCAAAACCATGTGTGTGCTCTAAGCTTGTGGGTGACAACGCTAATTGCTTCTTGGGAGTCAGAAGTGGGCTTTTAATTGCAGCTGCGGCATCAGTTTACAGACGGCTGTGAGTTTTTTCTGCCCACCACAGGGGTCCTGCAGGGACCAGTCCTGGGACATCTGCCATTCATAATATTCATTAGTGACCCTGACTGAGGTCACCAATAATACTAAAACTGCAATTATATTTTTGGCCACAAAATCCCTTGGATAAATCCATGGTGGCTTTTGTTTATTGTCATCAATCCCAATAATGATGTTAAATTCCTTGCTTAAGATTGGATTTTCTCTCACATTTGAAGTCAACTGACTGATGTTTCCCAGGGTTGCATTCGTTGAACTTGTGAACCACACAAAGCTTTGCTGTGATGTAAAATACATAATGAAACATTATTACAGAAAGAAAATCATAACATAACCAAGAAGAATCAGTCGCCTGAAAACTAACATCCATCGACAGTCCAGATATCTAATAGAAGACTAAAAATTCTGTGTAGCAAAAAAAAATTCACAGTGCAAGAGCTTTGTTTTAATTAAATCTTAATCTTAATCTTCAGTAATATTTTTAACACTGTGTTAAATGAATTCCGCTTCATACTACTAAGTGCTATTTTCCATTCACCTGCCCAATATGAAGTAAAGGGACACTAAAGTAGTTTTTAACTTCTCAGGGCATCTCGACATCTCATGCAACTTACTTTCATTAGAAAGCTTAAATATCCTGCTTCCCGTCTGCTTGGTTGGGTAAAATGTTTTGAATGGAAGGGGTTGTAGGACAGATTTGGTTGGGATTCCACTAGTCCCTTTAGCCCAATATAGGTAAGTGCTACAAAAAAAAAAATTCTATTTTTTTGTCAAGCCAAATTTCTCTTCATAGTTGCAATACCCCTCTTGATCTTCCCAACCTTCTTTCAAGTTTTGCAAGAAATTGTGTAAATGCATTCTGGAAGGGCAAAATAAACAACCGACTATGTTTCCTCCATTCATGATCCCAGTTCCATCCATCAAAAATTGTAATGCTTGTTAGGCAACAATTCACATTGGAAGCAGTTTGGAGAAGGTTTGCTGGACTAATACCTGGAATGGGCAAGCTGTCTTGTGAGGAAAGGTTAGACAGGCTAGGCTTGCACCCCTGAGTTTAGAAGAGTAAGAGGCAACTTGATTGAAACATATAAGATCCTGAGGGGTCTTGACAGGGTGGATGTGGAGAGGATGTTTCCTCTTGTGGGAGAATCTAGAAGCAGGGGTCACTGTCTAAAAATAAGGGGTCAATCTTTAAGACAGAGATGAGGAGAAGTTTTTTTATCTTAGAGGGTCGTGAGTCTTTGGAACTCTCTTCATCAAAAGGCAGTGGAAGCAGAATCCTTGAATATTTTTAAGGCAGAGGCAGATAGATTCTTGATAAGCGGGGGGTGGGGGGGGGGCGGTGAAAGGTTATTGGCGGTAGGCAGGAATGTGGAGTTGAGGTTACAATCAGATCATCCATGATCGTGTTGAATGGCGGAGCAGGCTCAAAGGGCTGAGTGGCCTATTCCTGCTCCTAATTCATCTGTATGTTTGTATAAACATACATAATTTCATAATTGGCTTTAATTTATCACCTTGGGTCTTGATTCATAACCTGGAATGGCTTCTTTTTCACTTGCCTTTGCAATTGCAAGCTAGATTGCTAATGTTTCTTTACTTTGCTAAAGATTTATATCACATTAGCAATTGTTTATTTTTCTAGTACTAGCTCTGTTACAAGGAACAATCTAATCTTTATCCTATTAATTTTGAATTCTTGCTTCTCCCTGGTAAAGGTATTGTCCATTCCTCTTTTAAATTATCCCTCTCACCTACCTCACAAACGTTTCCCCAAGAGAGACGTGAGGGAAGATCTAAGCAAGACAACTTTATTTTCCATACCTTCTTATAGTCTAGCTTCCCACATTTCTCTGTGTAGTATGAGGCACAGATTCAGATTTTGCTGGGTTTAAAATGCCTTTGAAGAATCTTTTGTGCATTAAGAGATAAGCAAGAATAATTTATTTATTGTGACCTTGTGGCATTAAGGTATCTTGCCGGCTACAGTCGCATGATGGATGAAAGGGTTGTCCTTCTTGTGCTTCTTTTCATTAGATTTGTTGAAAGATGCACAAAATTCTTTGAATAGTACAAGATTTCCCTGAGAAAAATATGGGAAGGAATTGAAAGAATTGCCAAATGTTTCTATTCTTAAATTGCCCACCTACTCATGCACTAGACTGTTTGACCCAACCTGTCTGCACCAGACCTTTGAAAGAGCTATTCAATTAATCCCATTCCCCTGTCCTTTCCCCACAGCTCTCAATTTCCCCCCCTTCAAGTATGTATCCAAATTTCCTTTGGAAAGTTGCTGTTGAATCTGCTCTCACCACCCTTTCAGGCAGTGCATTCAAATCACAACAACTTGCTGGGTAAACAAAAAAACTCCTCATTTTAACTTCAGTACAACAATAGACAGAAGATTTGTCAAAGCCATTACTCTATTAACAGCTATTAAATTAATAAATACAAGTGTTTGTAAATGCTAATAAGACCACAAAGGTCAAATAGACTTGTTTATAGATCACTAATTTCTGCACACCAACGAAATGATAGAAGCCAACCTCATATGTCAAAAAACTAATGACTGAATATTTATTTTTTGCAAACCTAGCAGCAGGTGGTTAGCAGCATTTGGTCAGAACTTTAATAAAGACCTTAATGATTGAGGAAGATTGTTGACCACTTTTAACCCAGTTCCTTGTGGTTGTACATTCAAAGCAAAAAAACATTCTTAATTCTATGCTAATGGACACGGAATTGGAAGTATCGCTAAAACAGGAGAGAACTGAGTAACGGAGTAGCCATTATAGTAGAGACTGGCTCTTGAAGCTGAAGTTGAAGGACAAGGACCCATGTTTTTGCTCTGGAGTGTTTGTGCCTCCGCTTTTTCAATGTTTAAAAGGCAGCAGCACAAGTGGCAGCTGTCTAAGCTCCATATTCTGCAATCCCTCCCTAAACTTCTTTTCTATCTTCTTTTTTCATCCTTTAAGACGCTCCTACCTCTGTGACCAAGCTTCTGGTCATCTGACCCAATATTTCCTTATGTGGCTTAGTGCCATATTTAGTTTTATAATAAAAACAAAACCACCTGGAAAAACTCAGCAGGTCTGGCAGCATCTGCGGACAGGAACACTTCACAGCCTTCCGGACTGAATATTGAGTTCAACAACTTTAGATCATGAACTCTCTCTCCTCCATCCCCACCCCCTTTCCGATTTTTCCCCTCCTTTTTGTTTTTTCCAATAATTTATATAGGTTTTTCTTTTCCCACATATTTCCATTATTTTTAAGTGTATTTCCATACCTTGTTTTATCTCTACCCTTTTAGCCTATTTCGATCCCTTCCCCCCACCCCACCCCCACTAGGGCTATCTGCACCTTGCTCGTCCTGCTTTCTACCCTTAATTAGCACATTCCTTTAGATAATACCGTCACCTTCAACACCTCTTTGTCCTTTTGTCTGCGACATTTTTTGGCAATCTCCACCTATCACTGGCCCTCTATCCAGCTCTACCCCCACCCCCTTAAACCAGCTTATATTTCTCCTCTCTTCTATTTTTACTTAGTTCTGTTGAAGGGTCATTCGGACTCGAAATGTTAACTGTATTCCTCTCCGCCGATGCTGCCAGACCTGCTGAGTTTTTCCAGGTATTTTTGTTTTTGTTTTGGATTTCCAGCATCCGCAGTTTTTTGCTTTTATCTTTAGTTTTATAATGTTCCTGTGAAGCACTTTGGGGTGTTGTGTTACATTAAAGATGCTATAAAAATAAAAGTTATTTTTGTCGACGCAGTTAATGTTTTGATGTGTACCCTTGAAGGGTGTATGTGATTGAAAACCCCACCCTTCTGAATAGTGAATTTCCCTCGACATTTTGTGTACTTGTTTAAAACTAGGACCCAAGTCAAAGATCAAAGACTAGAGCTCTATTTTAAGCTCACAATATTTGAGCCCAACTAAAAATTTTAGTAAACAAGACATAAAACAGAAATATTTACTAATACAATACTAGTGGGAGCTTGCATCCATCAGTCTGAGGTTTATCCTAATTTGCAGGTTAATGGCAGCAAAGGAAATTTTGAATGGATAAGGGTCAATGCTCTCAGGAATCATGTACAACAAAATGCAGACTGTGGTAGAGAAAATAAAGCGTGATTTTAATCCTGCTGCCTCAGTGCAAAACAAATGGTGGAAAGTTAAAATTGCCCAGGAGACTTGCCAACCAATATCTAACACCCTTCTCAGACTTCAATTTTGTACAGATTCTCCCTGACTTGCTGAGTTTTTCCAACATTTTACTCCAAGTTTTACCTTCTCTTTTCCAGCAAGCGGGAAGGGTTGGTGTCTTCGTTAAGATGTACATCATGACTGCCATTTTGATCAGGGGCCTGAGTGAGGGAGGGCGTGCAGCATTCACACTGGCTGAAGCAACGTGGAAGAAGAGTCAAGGACAGAAGAAGCCCAAACAGGTACGTTTTGAAAATTTTTCTTTTAAACTTTCCTTTTGGGGCTGGGAGGAGGAGAGGTTTCTCTCCAGTCTACACAAGCGTAGGTCTCTCTTGCCTTGGGCAATCCCCACCCCCACTCCCAATTGCAAGAATCTCTCAAGATCCTTCGCTGTGATTTGCTTGAGTGCCAGGCTTTCTAATCCTTCCCTACCTGCGACTTCCTGCTGCTTGATATTCCTTTCTGTCCTTGACAGATAGCTGTTGCTTTCCACTGGTTTCAATCAGACACTGAACGTAAGCATGCAGATGAGGTCCATAAATTAAACTCACCCTGGCCTCATGCTGATGAGGTTATAATGGGGAGGAGTCAGGGGGAGGGGTTTGGTGAGTTGGGGTTTGCCACTCACTTTGGTCCTGTCCATCTGATCTCCATTTGAAGTTCAAATAAGGGCTATAAACGGAGTGACACCAAACACCAAATTAATTTTCTATTTTACTCAGGAACTCTTGATGCTGAGCACATACAGCATGAAAGTGTGTCATTCCACATTAAGAACACTGGTGTTTACATTCCAAGCTATGCACTGTTTGTCACATTTCCTACAGTCCTGCAGCGATCTATTTGTCTGTCTGTCTGTCTATCTGTCTGTCTATCTATCTGTCTGCCTGTCTGTCTATCTATCTATCTGTCTATCTGTCTGTCTATCTATCTGTCTGTCTGTCTATCTATCTGTCTATTTGTCTGTCTATCTGTCTGTCTGTCTATCTATCTATCTGTTTATCTATCTGTCTTTCTGTCTGTCTATCTATCTATCTGTCTATCTGTCTGTCTATCTATCTGTCTGTCTGTCTATCTATCTGTCTATTTGTCTGTCTATCTGTCTGTCTGTCTATCTATCTATCTGTTTATCTATCTGTCTTTCTGTCTGTCTATCTATCTATCTGTCTATCTATCTGTCTTTCTGTCTGTCTGTCTATCTCTATCTCTTTTGTTCTCTCTCTTTCTTTTGGTCTCTCTCGCACTCTCTCTTGTGCTCTTTCTTCCTCTCTCATAAAATAAGTCAAGAAGCCAACCCATTCACAAATCCTTTTATATTTCAGAAGAAATTGGGCGGATGGTCAGCCTTCTTACTTGTAACCATTCAGTATTAGCAACGTCTTTAGATTCAAACCATAAACAACGTTACCTAGATTGTGTGTAAGAAATCTCAACTCCACAATTATGAATTTTCAGGATATTCTGTAAATCTGTTTTTTTTTTAAAGAACACATTTGCTGTTCGTTATTTTGTTTTGTTAGAAACTATCCAACCTTGCACTTGGATGCATTGGTTTAGTGTGCATTCGCTCGTCATTGCTTCAGAGAGTCTGGGCCAATTCAACCAGAACCCAGATTTAACTCTTTATAACCCACACTCTTCCTCAAATGAAAAGTACCAATAAACATCTGCCCGAGGTTCTCAAACAGATCTAAAACTTGCAGCAGATGCTTCTTCTCAGTTCAGTTGAGGCTATCTTCACAGCTCATTAAATATTCAATTATTTTGATATAATAGGATCACAGCATGAGGCACCTCTCATGAGTTAAATTATTGGCGGTAGGTTTAAATACCTTTGCAAACAATTATTTATTGCGGATAGTAACTGAGAAGTTATGGTACTACCCTAGCAATCCAAAGGTTGAGTGTTCATAATCTGTTTATGAAACGGATGAAAATGATGATAAAAGCTACTATTTTGTTGTTAAATTATAACTGCTTCACTAATGGTCTGCAGGGAAAGAAAGCTGCCAGTCTGGCTCGCATGTGACTCCAGTTTTACACCAAGTGGTTGATTTTAATGCCTTCAGGGCAACTAGGGAATAAATCCTGCCCTGACAGTGTTAGGCATGTTGTCAGAATCCATTAAAAATTACTACACAAAAAAAAATCCTAAATCAAAGTTACAGAAGATTATTTTCCACCATCACATCTGACCTTTGTGAGTTTCTTTAGCAGATACTGGCCAAGTGTAAAAGTAGAGAAGTTTTGCTGCAGTTGTACAGGACATTGGTGAGATCACATCTGGAATACTGTGTCCGGTCTGCATCTCCTTACTTAAGAAAGGACATAATTGTATCAGAAGCAGTACAGAGAAGGTTACTTGACTGATTCCTGGGATGAAGGGACTATTTTATGAGGATGGGTTGGGCAGGTTGGGCCTGTATTTATTGGAATTTAGAAGAATGGGAGGTGATCCTATTGAAACATATAAGAATCCTGAAGGGACTCGACAGAGTGGATGCCGAGTGGATGTTTCCCCTTATGGGAAATACTAAAACTGGGAACACAGTTTAAAAATAAGGGGTCTCTGATATAAGGTGGAAATGAGGAGAATATTTTCTCTCAGAGAATTTATTAGTCTGCGGAATTCCCTTCCGCAGAGAACAGTGGAGGCTGGGTCATTGAATATTGAATATATATGTTCGTATGCATGAAAATGAAAATCAAATAATTTGTTTAAATATTTTTTCATCCCTCTCCCCTAACGAAAGCACAGCAGAACATTAGGTAATATGGTTTATTGTAATGAAGCTTGCTTGAAAGATTCAGCCTGTGGTCTCCTCCTCTGATTGAACTGTGTATTCTCAACTGCATCCGACTCTTAAGGCAAGTGCACATAGTATATTTGATTCACCTAGTATGGTCTTCATCTATGCACTCATAATATGTTAGCAGGGTGGCAACTTTAATATTTAGCTGGAAGATGAATTTTGTACTTTCATCCATCTTCTGTGCATTTCAAAGATGTATTTTCTTCAAGAGAATATTTTTGAACTACTTTTATGTGAAATCATTACAATGTCTCACTCTAATCCAGCTGTTCTCAGATCAGCTGTAGTGATAAACATAACATTGAGGCTATTGTACCTATCACGTTAGGCATCCTATGAGCCGGGGATTAGTTCGACTGCCCAGTGCCCAGGAACATGCAGCTCCAGTTGGTTTAACACGTGTAGAATACTGTAGTAATTAACACTTGTATTGCCAGTGCTGGAAATTAATTTAAACACACCTAAATATTTAAAATATTGAAGGGTCATGAGGACTCGAAACGTCAACTTTTTTCTTCTCCACCGATGCTGCCAGATGCTGCTAAGTTTTTCCAGGTAATTCTGTTTTTGTTTTAAATATTTAAAATCACATTTTTAATCCTCACATCACTGATTGTGAGATTGAAATTGCCAACATAATTTGTTTGTCTTTTATGTATTTAATATGATTATAGTGTAAAAGAGTGGAAGAGATTCTATACTTGAATAAGGGACAGTTACAGAGCTGATTAAGGATAAGTTGATAGATTCACACTCAGTCACCTCACTATTTAATGGTTTGTATGGAATCGTTTTCTTCAGAAATGTATGTAGTACACTTTGATATTCTCATAACACAAGACTACCTACCAATTAAATCGATGTTAATGGAATATACAAAATTAACTTGTATCTATTTGCAATATATGTTCTGGACTAGCAAATGGGAAATGTCTTTTGTCAACTAGATAAGCCTTTTTAGAGATTACAGGGTACTTTTCTTTGATTGGAATCACTTGGAGGCTGAGACTCCAAACCAGGAGTGTCAAACGTAAAACTTACCTTAATAGACAAATCAGGCAGTGTGAGCTGTGCTCAACTTTAAGCCTTTAAGAAGGAAAAATATGATTTGTTTACCAGCTTCCTTCAGTAAAGGCAGTGATTTATGGTGGGGGGGGATTGTTTCATTTAAATCAGCAGTTCTGTGACACCTCAGGTAATTAACCATTCTTCAGCAGTGAGCCTGGAAGTGAATACAGGTTGGCTACTTATTACTTGGTGGGATAGGTAGTAGGAGAGGATTGTGGCGTGGGGATGTACTGAACCTGCCTTCACTCAGCATCCAAGTAACCATTTCCATCAAAGAACATTGGCAGGCTTTTTTTAAAATGCTAACCAAATTATTTCATAATGACACAAGAACATCAAACTAGTCCATCCATAGTCTGTGTATGATAATTCTAAATGGCTCTTCCCTCACCAACTGTTGACTCCTTACTTTAGGATTACTTTATTTCCTTCCCTGACTTCCCCTGGGAATAATCATACAACATTCCTAAATATCTCCATCAACTTCAGAGCAAAAGGCTAAACATTCATTCATTTTTACAAGTTACACTGTAACCCCTCTAGTCCCAGAAACCTATTGTTTGGGAACATGAGTTGAGCTGACCCAAGCAACTCACGACATCATTTTAGTTCACAACTTTGGGAGCAGAAACACAGACTTGGATAGGTTAAGTGAGTGGGCAAAGATCTGGCAAATGGAGTATAATGTGGGAAAATGTGAAATTGTCCATTTTGGTAGGAAGAGTAAAAGAGAAGCATATTGTCTAAGTGGTGAGAGATTGCAGAACTCTGAGGTGCAGCAGGATCTGGGTGTCCTAGTGCACGAATCACAAAAGGCTAGCATGCAAATGCAGCAAGCCATTAGGAAAGCTAATAGAATGTTATCATTTATTGAGAGGGGAACTGATTACAAAAGTAGGAAGGTTATACTTCAGTTGTACAGGGCACTGGTGAGACCACATCTGGAGTACTGTATACAGTATTGGTCACCTTATTTATGGAAGGATGTAAATGCATTGGAAGCAATTCAGAGAAGGTTTACCAGACTAATACCTGGAATGGGTGGATTGTCTTACAAGGAAAGGTTGGACAAACTAGGCTTGTATCTGCTGGAGTTTCGAAGAATAAGAGGTGACTTGATTGAAACTTATAAGATCCTGAGAGGTCTTGACAGGGTGGATGTGGAAAGGATGTTTCCTTTTCTGGAAGAATCTAGAACTGGGATCACTGTTTAAAAATAAGGGATCGCCCATTTAAAACAGAGCTGAGGTGAATTTTTTTCACTCAGAGGGTCGTGAGTCTTTGGAACTCTCTTCCTGAAAAGGTGTTGGAAGCAGAGCCTTTGAATATTTTTAAGGCAGAGGTGGATAGATTATTGGTTAGAAAGAGGGTGATAGGTTATCGGGGGTAGATGGGATGTAAATTTCAGGTTACTATCAGATCAGCCATGATCTTATTAAATGGCAGAGAAGGCTCGAAGAGCTGAATGGCTTACTCCTGCTCCTTGTTCACATGTTCGTAATTTTAAATTCTGCTTTATAATGTTTTATCACTATTTTAAGTTTCAGGTAAATATTTCTATCTACGATATTTTCCGGTTCACAAACTTGTGGTTAGGCATTCCAATGTCATCCTATAATCCAGAAAATTTGGAAATCCAGAAATGGCTTGGTTCTAAGTACTCCAGACTGGAGAGGTTACAGTGTAATGTGTTAAAGTCATAGAATCCCTGGACCTGATCCTTGAGCACATGAAATTAGATTGCTAGTCTAGTGCATTGCCAACAGAACTGTACTTCAGACACAATCCAAATATTGAGTTCTAATATTGGGATCTTACCATTTGATTTTCACTTGGGAATCTATCACTCAATTTTCTAGTGGTCTCCACATATACCAGCTTACTCATAGCACTTTTGTTTAATGTGCACATGTATGTCAAACTATAAGAGAAAAACACAAGGCTTCTAATAGATTTTTATGGTGATGTAATTGGATGATTATTGACCACCAACGTGGTCTTGTAAAATATAATAAAATGGCTTAATATGATATCTTGGTTGCACATTGCAATGGACTACCAAAACTCAGGTTTGTTGCTGAGATTCCAAAGAGAGTTCCCCATCTCAGTCATGTCTTCAGGACTGTGCGACTGTTGTGATAAATATCATGATGAAGTGGCAAGTCTGACTAAAAGGTTATTGACCTGAACTTTTAACTCTGCTTCTTTCTTTCTAGATGCTGCCAGAAATGCTGAATATTTCTAGCATTTTCTGTTTTTATTACATGGCATTCACTCACTCGGATTGAAAGAAAATAAGAGGGCAGTCTTATTACTGGGGAATGTAGATGACTAGCAAAGAGGATCAGTCCATTAAACTAAATCAGTGGCTTTGAATAAAATATAGCAATGTGGGGAAGTGTGAAGAAAATCACAATATTTTCTCAATGATGAGAGACTAGAAACTCTGGAAGAGCAAAGGTATGTGGTTATTCAGTTACTCAAATCACTAAAAAGAAGTTCACAGGTACAAAAAGTAATCTAAAAAGGTAATTAAATATTGGCCTTTCTTTCATGGGGTTGAAATATAAAGGGGAAGAAGTGATGCTTTAGTTGTACAGAGCCTTAGTTAAAATGCATATGGAGTACTGTATTCATTTCTGAACACCCTCAGGAAAGATGTATTGGACTTGGAAAGGGCACAGAACAGATTTGCCAGAATGCTACTGGAGATTAAAGGGTTAAATTATAAGGACAGACTGCATCAACTTGGTCGCTTTTAGTTTTGAAGATTCAGCAAGGAATCTAATGAATCTAATTTTTAAATGTTGAAGGGATCTGGTGCAATAGACATATATATTCCCTCCAGTTGGGGAACTTAGAGTAAGGGGGCACAGTCTCACAGTTAGAGTGAGGTCAATCAGGATTGAAATCATGAAAACCTTTTTCAATCAAAGTTTAGTGAGAATCTGAAATTCTCTCCCCAAAAGACTGTGGATGCTGGGTCAATTGAACTTTTTGAGACTGCGTTTGACAGATTCTCATTATGTGAGCATATCAAGGGATATGGATCAAAAGCAGGTAAATGGAGTTAAGGTACTATTAACAATAACCTAACTGAATGGGGGATCAAGCTTGAGGGACTGAATAGTTTATTGTTGCTCCCATACCCTTCTGTACTAATTATGTTCAGGTGACACACAAGAACACAAGAAATAGGAGCAGGAGTAGACCATATGATCCATCGAGTCTGCTTCGCTATTCAACCATGGCTGATTTTGGGCTTCAACTCCACTTTCTCATTTGCTCCCCATATCCCTTGACTCCCTAAGAGACACAAAATCTATCCATCCCAGCCTTAAATATATTCAATGATGGAGCATCCACAACCCTCTGGTGTAGAGAATTCCAATGGTTCGAAAATCTTTGAGTGAAGTGATTTCTCCTCATCTTAGTTCTAAATGATCATTCACTTATCCTGAGACTGTGCCCCCATGTTTTAGATTCTCCAGCTAGCAGAAACAACCTCTTTGTGTCTATCCTGTCAATCCCTTCAGAATTTTATATGTTTCAATGAGATCACATCTCATTCTTCTAAACTCCAGAGAATATAGACCCAGTCTACTCAGACTGTCATCACAGGACATTCCTCTTATCCCAGGGACCAATCTAGTGAGCCTTCATTGTACTACCTCTAACACAATTATATTCTTCCTTCAATGTGGACACCAAAACTGCACACGGTATCCCAGGTATACCTGATCTGAAAGTAATTCAAATGTAAACAAAAAGAAAACCTGTGAATCTGTAATAACTGTAACAAAGCTTCTTGGATCTTATGGTTACAGTTTTGACTATTGAAGTAAATATGCGGTCTTTACAAATTTGTCTACTTAGATAATGACTTTGTTCTTGCTCCCTTCTCCTTTCCCGGGTGAAGATGTTTATCCCTTGAAGGTATGTTTGGCTGAAAGGAAAGTAGTGATGCATAATGCAAGACAACGTCTAACAGTCAGGTGTAGTGGAGCATGAGATTGTTTCAGTGTGCAGTCAGCTTACAGAGAGGAGAAACCGAGCAAATACAAAAACTAACGGAAATCATTGAAAACACCTGGAATAAAATAACAATGTGAATTTGTGAGACCATCTTTTATAGGTTGAACAACAAGCATTCTGCCTATTTGTAACATGCAACATATTGTACTACATCAAACTTTAATAGTTGCACATATATAATCAAAAAGACTTTTTGCGTTCATAGTATGAATTTGCTTTAGTAAATTCAAGAAATAAATATCAGTTCTTTGACTGTTCCTTTGGAACTATATCATCCCTTTCAGTGAAGTTAAGTTCCTTAATCAGAGAGTGAATGAAAATACTGGATATTTGTCAATATGTTCATAATATAGAAAACTGTACATTTACATTCATCACATCCAAACAGTATGCAGATTACATTGTAATGATTGGTTTAAGTACTATTACTTTAGCCTGATTTTCAATCTTGATATCAGCTGTTTGCTGCACTTTCAGATATAAATGTATCAAAAACCACACATCATTGCTCAAAAGTGCAAACTTTGACCAAAGCAAGTTTACAAAATATTTTTTAAATCTTGCTGAGTCTTTAGAAATTCCAAATGAATTAACATTCAATAGGTGTTAGAGATTGGATCAAAACAATTTTGGTTTTGCTCTCTTTAATGATTACAGGTTTTTATTTGGCAGATTATTTAGTAAAGAGAAGCTAAACATGTCAATTTATAATTGGTTAAATTGTGCATTGTGATTGCCCTTCATTAAGCCTTCAGACAAACTCTCTAACACAGCATACGGTACTCTGGCATCCTTTTAGAGTTTTTTTTCAAATGTCATCCACCCTATTAGAATCTGCAAGATAAACTGAATCCCATCTGATTATGATAAGGTAACTTGTATATCTTGTTAAACTCTTGCAATGTGATAAATCAAGGTTCAACAGAATTGCTCATATTCTAACTCATTCTTATGCAGGGCTCAAAATTACTGAGCTCCTTACCTTAATATTCCCTTCCTCCTAAAATTTACAGGTTTAATGCCATCAAATCACGCCTGCTCGAACGATCTTGTCTTCTGCTCCTTTTAGCCTTGGTGATATACTGAACTATGAGCCCAGGGCCTTGGTGCAAGTTTCTCAATGAAAACTAAAATTAGACCTAAATCTAAAGAACTGTCAGACTATACTATATTTTATGCTTTAACTTACTGTTCCTGATGTTGATTCTGTGGCTGTGTTGCTCCTGGTGGCTCTTAAAGAGTATCACTGTATTCTCTTTGGAAAATCAAACACATCATTAATTTTCCAATCCTTGTATTTATTTCTGATGACTTTTTTTTGAATATTTTTGTTTGAAGACTGTATACTGCTGTCACCATTGGAGCATTAAATGGGAGGTGTTTCAGGGTTCAAGGGGAGTGGAGATGAATTGACGTATAGAGTTGATTCTGAAATAGTCTAGATTAATGGGCACTGTTAAATCATCTCCTTCACATCATCAGATTTAGCAACTCGTCTCGACCAATCTATCAATTGCTAACCCTCAGTACTTAAAATAAAATCACCGTTTTAAACAATAAGTAGAAAGACAGCATTAGGGCAAAGTTAGCTCAATTTAATGTTACTCTGTAAAAAAAATTTTAAGTGGAATTGATAGTGTGACATTGCTTTTAAACAAAGTTTACAAACTCTTGCTTTTACAAATACACAAATGAATACATAATAACTGGTTTAAAAGATGAATACAAATGGAATATTGAACCCTTGTCAACGCCTACTATTTTTTGAGGTTTAGATTTATTTTTAAAATACTTTCTCTTGTGTGCCTCAACCCATCTGGTTTTTTCTCCCCGCGGATGAGTTGAAGTCACAGACATGATAGTATACCTGTCACATCTGTTCCTGTGGCAGATGCTCCTTAGGGACATAGGGGTCAAACTGTGGTTGAATAGGATCAAATAGCTACAGTCTGCCAAACCTACCAGATTCAAAATACTGGCACTCAGAGGGGAGCAAGAGTGGAATTAAAAACAAAAGGTTATTGTGAATTATTGTGAAACAGATTTTTATTTGGCAGATTATTGATTGTGGGATCACAATGCCAACTGAGCCATTTTGCTCCTTCAACTGACTGAGCGAATGCACTGTTTAAGTAAGGAACCACCCTCTACTGGTTTACAGCTTATCAAACTAAATGGTTTTCAGTGTCAAACACTGATTTACAGTCTGGCCTTATTTAGATGAGTCTAGTAGTTATGGTGATTCAACCATGGTGCAAGATGAGGTTTGGTATGAAGAGGTCATGTTATTGGAAGCTGAGATTACTTAGGAGCATAGGAAATAGGAGCAGGAGTAGCCATTCAGCCCTCTGAGCCTGCTCCACCATTAAACTAGATCATGGCTGATCTTCTATCTTAATGTCATTTTCCCCGCACTATCCCCGTATCCCTTGATATCTTTAATAACTAGAAATCCATCCATCTCTGTCTTGAACATACTCAATGACTGAGCCTCCACAGCCCTCTGGGGTAGAGAGTTCCAAAGATTCACCACCCTCTGAGTGAAGAAATTCCTCCTCATCTCAGTCCTAAATGGTCTACCTCTTATTCTGAGACTGTGACCCCTGGTTCTAGGCCTCCCAGCCAGGGGAAACATCCTTCCTACATCCACCTTGTCAAGCCCTATATAAATTTATGTAATAATCCATGATATTGTGAATTCAAATCCCACTATAGAATTTTGAGAATATGGATTCAGTTTTTTTTAAAGATCTAGAAAGTAAAAGTGACCATGAAGCTGTTGGTTCATCACAAAAAAACTAACTAATATCCTTTAGGGAAAGAAATTTGCCACCCTTACCCTGGATTATATGTGACTCCAGTCCCACACCAACATGGTTGACTCTTAACCACCCTCTGAAGTGGTCAAGCAACTCAATCAGTTACGTCAAACTATCAATGTTCTTAGGTAGATCCATTATCACTTTAGCAGGGAAATCAATGATGGGCAATGAATGCTGGCCTCACCGGCAACACACTCATAAAGGGAATCGATATAATAAAAAAATATATTATCCAGTTCTCTTAAAGGTGTTTCCCAAGCGGTAAAAGGTTTCCTTCCTCAGTTTAAAAAGAACATGGAGCGGAGGAGCAGAGAGAGAAAAAAAACATACGAAGGGGTAAAAAGATATTTTTTTAAAAATGGAAAGAAAAAAAAGCAAAATAAGGTGAAACTTTAAATACCTTTTATGACCAGATAACTCAACATTGCTATATGATGTATGTGAATATTTTAGAATTTGCATACATGCCAAATGTGTCTTTAATTCCATCATCCCAGGCTGGATTCAAAGTTCTGTGGAAGGGTCATGAGGACTCGAAACGTCAACTCTTTTTTCTCCACCAATGCTGCCAGACCTGCTGAGTTTTTCCAGGTAATTCTGTTTTTCTTTTGGATTCAAAGCCAGGTCCCAGAAATGAAAACAGAGTGTGCTATAAGTCAGCCTGAGATGAAACTATGAAGGGCACTATGACCAAAAGATATGCAGTGAAGACAAGATTACGACACATCTACTATTGTTTCTCTTCAATTTAATCCTCTCTTCTGAAAATGTTGGTGTCTTGTTCTCTCGAGCTCTTGCCTTCATATCATCATCTCATTGCAGCTTTCCCTTTGAAGACTTCTCTAGATTCACTAGAAGGATATTACTTTGAACCAAATTTGGTCAGCTCTTCATTGGCTGCTCCTACTTGCCCGTTACCAACATTTTTATGTTTAATTTTGAACAGTGGCAGCAGCTTTCGATGCAGCTATAGATTGGAGGCTTGTCCCACGTCCCTCAGTTTTGCAGCCCTCTTTCTCACAATTTAATCCAGACAATGAGACTTTTTAAAGTTAGAGGCACTATTCTTTTTCAATTCCCTTGCCAAATTTACAATGATTCCTAATTGTTTCACACTTGCTGTAAAAGCTCAAATGCTGCACCTTTGCAGATCAGAGACCCAAGAAATAACTAATAAAGCAAACTATTCCCTTAATACTGAAATAATTATGTTAAAGTCCTTCGTAATTTTTAAACTGAATTGGTACAATTGTGGTAAATGAGCACAAGTGTTGGATATTATTCATGAATCATTCTTGTATAGGATATAAATGGACATTACATCCGAACAATTGGCAATGAACATTAACTGCAACAGCTTCATAATAAGTTTCTCTTTCTCTCTAATTTCTTATTTCCCCATCTCGCCTGAAAATGTTAGCTTCATTCTCCCGATCTCTTCCCTTCACACTGTTATCACCCTACAGATTACATACTGAAGGCTTGCCTGCAATCACGAGAAGGTCACTACTTTGAATTGTATTCAGCGGCAGCCCTGGAAACATTGATCTCTCAAAAATCACAAACATCACTTTTATTTCTCTTGTCAGCTTCCTTCCCTCCCCTTCTCTCCAGCAGCCACTGGCTCCTTGCTGGGCTATGGGTCCATGGGCACTGCCTACCCCCCTATACAATCACAGGCATCAGAGTCAAGCCTGATACTATCCTTGTCCATGCACATCTGTCACAGGTCACTGGACCAGAAAAGGGAGCCCTGGCAGATTTTTCTCCTCCCAAAAAACATGTGCCAATGCAGCACAGACCTTAATTCAGCACAAATCAAGAATCAAACCCACTGTATAAACTAGTTGAACCATCAGCAGAGTGCAAATTTTATTTCAATAGATGAAAATATTAATTGGGTGTTTAATTGTATACAGGTGGTGGTTATTAACTGGAAATTCACTTGTGCTCCTATAAAAAGAAACAGACTGAAACTGTGGTCATTGTTTTAAGAGCTGCATATTCATAATATGTATCTCTATAAATAAAAACTTATTAAAGTGTGTAAAGATTGGGCGCCAGTTCTATCCTTCACCACTTGGTTTCATAGAATAGAATATGATCAACTCCTAAAGAGTTGACTCCTATGCTCTGGCCAATAATCTTTCCTCAACCAATATCTCTAAAACAGATTATCTGGCCATTTTGCACATGCGTACAATATTGAGGTTGGCACCCGCTGACAATTAAAGGGCCAATTAAGGTAATTAAAAAGCCTGTTGACCGTGATTTTACATTACCTGTCCACATTTATGGTTGGCAGACATGCTGATTTGCCTGGCGGGCTTCATGTTTTTGCTACAACCTCGATCCAGGGCTGGATGAAATGTCCAGGATGAAATATAATTTTTAAAAGATGTCCGTGGACTGACGTTTTTTTGAGTTGTGCTGTCAGATACTCGAATGTGTTGCATGGACACAGTTTGGTGCATTTTTTTCTTGTCATTCAGTCTGTCCAGGTCTGCAACTCCTTGAGGCAGCTCCGCAACAGCTGTCTGCCTTCAGGGGGCTTGTCAGAAGTGCCCGCCTGTACCCTCACTTTTCCTGGTGCCCGCCCTCTGCCTGCTGCCCCTGGCAGTGCTGAGCCATTTTCAGCGTGTGCTTCTTGCCGGCTGTTTGTTACCAGGCCAGCCAGCATGAAATTGCGTTTGGGGGCCAACTGTGGCCGGAAGCACATTTCATATCCGCTTCTGGGCTCACCAATTGTGCGTGCCCCCAGCAATCACAAGATTCAGGTACAAAAATACTTTGTTGGCTATTTTGTGACATCCACAGTCATGACAATCATTGTATAAATGCAAGTTCTTTTCCTCCCTCCAATTTTAGACCTGCCTTGTGGTGGTTTCCTGTTGCCATCCAACGTGTCTATCAATAGAATTGTCCTACACCCACATTGCTTTAAGTCTCCCACTGTCAATAATTCTATGCTATGCATAGCCTCCGCTGGATCCCTCCATTTGCTTTGATTCCAGATAGATATGGAAGCGACCAACACAAGTTCAGAAGCAGCAAATCTGCAGAAATTGTGAAGGTTGCTCATGATTTGCTACCTAACTGGCAAATGCGAACATGAAAAAGGAAACTAGGTTAACACCAGGTCATCAGAAAATAAGAACATAGGAGGTAAGAGCAAGAGCAGGCCATAGGGCCTCTTGATCCTACTCAGCCCTTCAATACGATCATGGCTGACCCTCTGGCTCAACTTAATTTCTTGCCTGCTCCCCATATCTCTCGATTCCCTAAATGACCAAAAATATATATCCACATGAGCTTTAAATATAATTAACGAGGAAACATCTATAAGTCTGTGGGGTAGAGAATTCCAAAGAGTCACAACCTTCTGAGTGAGGGAATTTTGCCTCAACTCCGTCCTAAGTGATTGGCCCCTTACCCTGAGACTGTACCCCCTCGTTCTAGATTTCCTAGCCAGGGCAAACATCTGCTCAGTGTCTACCATGTCAAGCCATTTCAGAATCTTGTATGTTTCAATGAGATCACCTTTCATTCTTCTAAACTCCAGAGAGTATAGACCTAATTTACTCAGCCTCTCATCGTAGGTCAACCTTCTCATCCCAGGAACTAATCTTTACTGCCCCCAGGACAATAATATCCTTTCTTTGAAATGGAGACCAATACTATGTGCAGTACTCCAGGTGTGATTTCACCAAAGCCCTTTACAATTGAATCAAGTCTTCCCTATTATTTTACTCCAATTCTCTTACAATAAAGGCCAACGTGCCATTTTTCCTCCCTAATTGCTTCTGTACCTCCCTGGCAACTTTCTGTGTTCTGTGCATGAGTACACCCAAATCACTCTGAACATCAGAGGCCTATCCATTACGGTGATTTGCACTACCTTAACTTCAGAAGGAATTTCAGGAGAATACGCCAAAGTTAATGCATGGGGATTTTCTGCAAATTAATAAATTTAACAGTCATTTTGTACGAGCACTACCATTACCACCTCAAGGATATCAGATCTGAAAACCCCCCTCTTCAATATTTTTCTCTCCTTTCCTAAAGATGCTGATTCATGTTGGAGTATGGTTCCGCCATTGTTAGCTGTCTGCAGCACCTTGTCCAAATGCCAATTGTAAGCCTAGATGGTGAATGTCGATAAGGTGTTTGTCTGTTAAATGAATCACAGCCAAACCCAATGCTGTTCTCACTCAAAGTTCCCACACACACGTTTTCCAGCAGAAATTTTAATCTGTTGCGGCAATCTAAATATTTTTATTTAATTGTATTAGAGCTGGTGATCATATGGATTGTGATATGGCAGGGGTTCACATCATGTTTGTGTAATCAAGTGACCAGATGATTAATGCTGTCCTCTCTGCTCTCAAATGTCTGTGGGTGTATTGTATGTTTCTTAGTGTCGGGGTGTGTTTATCTGTGCAGGTAGGGTTGATATGCTTGTATGTGTGTGTGTGTGTGTGGGTGGATGTGATGTGCTTATGTGTGTGTGCATTGTATGTGGGTGAGGGGGATATGCGTGTGTGTGTGTGTGTATGCGTGTGGGAGGAAGCAGAGGTTGTAGTTGTGCATCACGGCAGGAAATCTCTACAGTTGCACTGCAGGGTGGTAATCAGAAATAAAAGCAATTTTATCAAAATCTTGTTTACTGTTCAGTGAGAGAAGTTTGTCAATATAGAGCTAACTTAAATAAGCCTTTTACCATTAAGCCCGTTAAGTTTGCAGAAGACGTAGTGATAAGATCACAAGACTGGGTGGAGAATGGGAATACCCTTTACTCTCTTCCACATTTTTTGTGTGGAAATGTAACCTCAATGAATAAGCAATTAAGGTAAAGCTGTCTTAAAATTCAGTGGAACATAGTCAGCAACTTGCATTGACATACAACAACTTTAACATAGGAAAATGGCCTAAGGCACTTTTCAGAGGTCTAATTAAGATCCAATTTGTAACATTCTGGAGAGGGATCTTTTCCTGGTGGTGGTAATTTTAATGATGAGGCAGGCTTGAGGAAACCCAAGATGTTGGAATGTGGTAACAGTCTTCAGTCCATTTAGATCACTGTGAGTTTCATCCCTATCTTAAATTGCGCTCAAGAAAACTAATGAAAGAGTTTCCAACGTCACGGTCATGTCACCGGTCAGTCAAAAGAAAACCATGCAGAATTATGCAAGGGGGACAAAAGGGGTAATTTTACATTGCTTTGCATTGAGAGTAGGTTCAGTTCGCAGGCACAAAGCAATGGTGGCAAGAGACTTTTAATGTGAATCTGCCCCTTTGCCCTTCACATGTGCCTGTGGGACTTTCTTTGAGAGGAGGTGTGGCGAGCTTTTGCATGGAACAGGAAGAAGTGTGCAAGTGGGTTGGTAATGAGCTGGGCTTGATTGCCTCATTTCCCCAGGTAACTGCTTGACAGAGGCCCAGATCAAGCAGTGCCTTCAGGAGGAAAGCCTCAGTGTTTGCATCCAGTGCCCTCTGCCTGCATTGCACAGTTTCATTCCTCCACTGCCCCTTTTGCTAGCAGGCCCAAGTATCCCTGCAATCGTGGAACATTATAACTTCCAAACCCAACATTATATGTGAATTCATGTCCTATCAGAAGGATGCACTTTGTCCAGCTTAGACTGAGGAAGATGTTGGGAGGGGGCAAAAAGTCAGTCCCAAGTCAATTGTGGTCTCCATAGCAGACCTGGGCAACTTCTAGCCAGCACAGCATGGATTGGTGCTCAAACCCAGGGCCATCTTGCTCTATATGGTTCAATTCTATCCAAGGTAGTGCTGAGCCACTGAGATTCAGTGACAAATTGAATCTTTGAGATAACGCAATAAGCTACTTAATGGAAATAGGGAAAAATCAGAGGCGGGTCAATAGTTAAAAAAACTTTCTTAAAAAAGTTGCTTTCTGCTAAAAGGGAAAATAGAATCTCACTATTATGCAGATAAGTATACAAATCAAGTACGAAATACAGACAAAGGGTAGAGAGCCATGTACATTGTTAAATGTCACAAATGCTTGCACTCAAGATAATTACTGGCTTTCAGGAAGTAGGCACATGCACAAATGGTCACGTGGACCTAGCCACAGAAGAGGTTGGCAGCATGGTATTTTTAAAAATCACATGATAATGAAACATAAACAAAAGCTGGAAATTTGAAATAAGAAGAAAAAATAGTTGAACTACTCAGCAGGGCAGGCAGCTTTCATGGAAAGAGAGAAACTGAGTTAACATTTCAGGTTGATGACCTTTCATCAGAAGTAGAAGATGTGATAGGCTAACAGCTTTTAGGCAAGTACAACCAGAGGAAGGGCGCAGGAAAAGAACAAAAGGAGGAGGTCTGGTGGAGGGCAGGTGTGATTACCTGGCAGATGTGATAATGGTGCAAGTCAAGGTAAGTGTTAACGAGTCAAGTCTCAAATCAAAATTTGGGCCCAAAGGACAGAAAAATGGTTACTTTAATGGTTAATGGACAGATAAATGAAGGTCTAGACAGCAATGCCCACATCCCATAAAAGAATAAAGAAAGGTTTACAGTGGAATGACAGAGGATAAAAGAAGCATGGAAAATTTAGCAAAGAGGAGAAGGTTCCTGTGGTCCAGGAATGTGGTAGGAGAAAGGTAGGTACTTCCTAGGGCTGCGGACCACCTGGCCAATCTTGTGCCAATAGGAGGCACCCACCTCAAGCACCACCCAGAATCTCCTTCACTCCCAGTAGCTCTTGTGCAGCCACGTTCCATTGTCAGCAATTGATGTCCAAGAAGAAAACAGGAACGAAATGTTAAAGCCTGAAGGCTGTAGGGTGTCAAGTAGAAAGATAAGGAGCCACCTCCAGCTTGTTTTGAGCTTCATTGTAACAATGTAGGAGGTTGAGGACGGAGAGGTCAGAGTGGAAGTGAGATGGGGAATTAAAGTGGCAAGAAATCAAGAGCTCGTAGTGATGCTTGTTCAGCAAAGTGGTCAGCCAATCTCCATTTGGTCTCCCCCTAAAGCATACTAAGTGCAAGAAAATTTCCTGTTTCAACTGAAAGTGAGCTTTTGATACTCAGGACGGTGGGGTGGAACAGGGTGAAAGGAGAGGTGTTGTGGTTCTAGTACTTGCATGGGAAGGTGTCAAGAGAAAGGGAGGGTGTTTTGTCGGGGGAGGGGGTGGGGTGCAATGGGAGAGTCGAGCAGTGTATCACAGAAGGAATAGTCCCTTTGGAATGCTGAAAGAGGAGGGGAAGATGGGATTGGTGGTGGCATCGCTTTACAGGTAACCAAAATGGCAGAGGGTGATACATTGAATGTGGCAGCAGCTGAGCTGGAAGGTGAATACTTGGTCATAGTTTTTGGAGGGAGGAGAAGGGGTGAGGGCAGCAGTGTGGGAAATGGAACATACATGGTCAAGGGCCATGGTGAAAGGCATTCCTTGGCTGAGGAGAAAGGAAAACGTTTTTGAGGCTCTGCTGTAGTAGGCAGTGAAAGTAAGGGATGGGTGGAGACTGACCAGTATCATTGAGTTTTAGATGCAAAGAATTGGTAGTATGCCTAGGTTTTATTTACTATAAGATTTACATTTATTATAAATTTGTTCATTTTGGGGCTTTAAGCTGAACTGAATTGATAAACTCACAAAATATATGCAAAATGCAAATTCCTAGCCTGGGACTTTCTGGCCCCATTGATGTCAAACATCATGGTGGGTGGGGAGAAAATATAGCAAGAAGGCCAAAAACTGGTTTCATGCCATTGTCAAACCAGTTTGGGATCATTCACTCCACCCATCAATGGCGGGCCACATTTCCCACCACCGCACATCAGGAACCTAATTTCAATACTTTAAGATCTCATCGTAAGTCCTGCTCGCCCGAATCACCCCCCACACCGGATCATCCGGACATATCAGTGTGATTGCGAAACTGCACTTCGCTCAGGCTTCGAGGTTTGTTTGCCTAACTTGCTTCGGGCAGCACATGCGGTCATCAGCGCCAGGATTCACAGGCAGCACCACATCACTTTTAGGGGGCTCACGGGCAGGTCTCTATCTAGGCCAGCCGCAAGGTGGGGGTGGCTTTTCAATGGGCTGCAGGGCTAGAGCTTGCTTGGGGAAGGGGGAGAAATGGCCTCAGGCAAGGGGTGAGGCTGCAGGGCGAGGGCAATACTGGGGAAGCAGGGTGTGTGTGTGGGGGCACATGTTGATCATTGCAAGTGGCCTCAAGATGGTGAGGGCTGGGGAGGCAGTCTCCAGAGGAGATGAGGCCAGATGGAGATGTGAGGGTGTGTGTGTGAGAGAGCGAGTGGTGATGTCCCTTGAGCTGGCAGTGAGTGAGATGCCAGTGAATGTGTGATGGCCTTGGGAGTACGTGACTCTTTAGAGTGATAAGATGCCTTATCTTGGTGGCACGGATAAGATCATTCATCCATTTTCTGCACAGGATGGCTGACTTCTTGTGGAGCATTAGCATTGACCACCTCTGCCACTGCCTCCCAAGCCAGAGTGATGAGACTGATGGCCCACCAGCAGCCAGAGCGGGGGGTAGAGAACGTCACGGCAGCCTCCACAGCACCCAGAAGGCATCCCAGGATGTGCCACTGAGCCTGGGGGCTGCACTCTTCTTTGCTTTTGAGGCCATGTCTTCACTGGAACAGCATTGAGAAGCACGCGAGTGGGGCTGCAGTTTAAATATCGCACCCTACATGAGGAAGCAGCGAGATAACAGCATGGCAGGCAAATAGGAGGCCGCCCGTCAGCAAGACAGCATGTTTCCTGTGGCTGCATAATTAATGAGGCAGAAAGGGGACGATTTGGCGCAAAAACCTGCATTGCTGTCAGCGGGTAAAATGACATTCCCCCACCTGCTACCACACCTTGTGCAAGTCTGAGACAATTTTGCCTGTAGGATAAAAAATGTACCGGTTTTACTTCATAATATAACAGAGACAACATTAAAATCTGAGAAAAATGACATTAATTTAAAACCACAAATGTATTATAGTGGTTGATTGTTCCACCCTCTCAACTGACATTAGAAAGCATTGATGAATTGGATATGTGGGTGTTAATCACTGGTAATAACTCATGGGGATGGAGCTATTTAAAATTGTGTTTGGTGATCTAAAACCAAGATAAACACCTACAGTGATTACTCATTCATGTTCCCTGTGGAGTGTTCACAAGCTACTTGCTGCTATTGGGGATCTACATTAATATTGAACAAAGCCTATGTACTGAGTCTTACATGACCACAGACTTCACAAGGAGCTTTGTGAGGCTGTAACAAATCGGCCAAACAGACAGGACACATTCCATCCAATGCAAAGCCCTGGCTGGGCAGAATCTTCAGGAGGATGTTTACAGCTTCTTTTATTTTTTTAATTTTTCAAAAACATTGACTTCCTGGAAACAATAGTTACTACATCCTGAAAAATGTTATTGTGCCTTTGTACTTTGAACCCTGGAGGCCATCAGACCTTGTTTTGTGCCAGTCAGTTGAGTTGAGCTGCAGGGTAGTTCTGCTGGTGTTTCGTGACCTGGTTTCTAATCGTGGAGGAATCAAAGGGGTGCGGCACGAAACAAGCAGAAGTTGCACTTGGTATTTTGGGGGAATTCACATCTATTGGGAACCATTTGGTACTTCCATTTCCTTCGAGGAATATCCTGTGCGTACTTGCCAAGGCAATGGCACAGGATAAGATGGACTGTTTGGTAGATTGGGGAAGTTGTGATGTGATATTCTGCAACATTGCCATCGACCTCCTTTGTCAAAGAGTGACCTGCCCATTTTGCACGGCCATATTTGGAGCTTTTACCAACGGAATAGCAGCATTTTCTGGTCGAGTAACGGAACATAGAGCAAGCTAAAGGTCCTTGCAATCTTTGCCATGTCGGGCAGCAAGCAATCACAGTGAAAACCTCTCAAGGCAGAAGGCTGCAGTGCTCGAATTATTTAATGGCAACATTTCTCTACACCTGGCCAAAACACTACAATCAGGTGGCCTGTGATTCCATAATCCCAATGCTCGTAAATAACACACACTTGGGATTTGGTCAGCTTGGCAAATGCCACCTGCCACATCATAACACATCCCTTGACTCCTCCTACATCAGCCCCCCCAAAGGGGCAGAGAAACCTTCCAACTGCCCCTTCTTCGCTTTAATAAAATTAGTTACACACACATACAAACATACACACACAAGCATCACATCTCCAAGCCGTATGGGAGGATAAAAATGTCCTGAGAGTAACTGCACAGCCTCAGGTTATCTAGAAAGGAAGCCAATGGTTCTAACTTTAATGAACCAGTTTCTTCTGGTAAATTGTTGATCTGTAAATAGGAAAAAGGGTGTGATTGGCAATGGGAGAAGTGTCTTTGTGCACTGTGGCTTGCCATAGGCTTTCCATAGTCATGTGACCTCTGATGTCATCCTTTGTGTAATAAAGACTTGAGAGCAAATGCCATCTTATCCACCACTTGGGACAATACCATCAGGTTCCCAGTCAAGCCTGGAGCTATCAAGATTTTATTTCTAGCTAAGCTTTAGAGAATATTTTTCTATAAAGCTGTAAATGTTTGTACTAGAGTAAACAAAGTAAGCTTGAATTTCCTTCAAGTTTGGGCTAGAGTTCCAGTATAAAAGGACCAGGAGAGGACTAACAAGGGTAGGAAATTCGGAAGGACCTAGAAGCCTTGAAGACATCGTTTTGGGAAATCACTTTGCAGTTGTGGGAAGAAGGGGCAGTTGGAAGGTTTCTCTGCCCCTTTGGGGGGCTGATGTAGGAGGAGTCAAGGGATGTGTTATGATATGGCAGGTGGCATTTGCCAAGCTGACCAAATCCCAAAGGGAAACTTGGCCAGGCTATCACAACGATTTTGCAATTTGTATTTATTGCGAGAAGGTTTGTAAACTGAAGTCAGAAGTAGAGTCCACTATCATCTTTAGAGATTTTAAAGATTAAATTAAAATATTAACAAAAGAAAAGATAAAGTTACACACACAAAATTACAGTTACACAGTTAAACTTTGCATTTGGCTCAATAAAACATGATATCCCCACTTTACCTATGAAATCCTGCAAGATGCAACCACTTTCCTTGTCACCTTCTAATTCCCCTTTGAAATTCAAACAACCTCTCAGTTTCTCTAAAAATGCAAATGTTAGCTTGTCCATTTCTATTTCAAAATGCCTGTTTTCAACTTAATCCCTTTGATTATTTAAACCTTGCAGCCTGATTGTCTTTGCTTTAATAAAATTAGTTACACATACATACACAAGCTTCTATAAGCCTGCTTCAGTATCCCACAGTAATATTAGGAAAAAAATGATAATTTCTTTACAGGGCGATGCCACCTTCTTAAGCCTTGCTGTTCCTGTTTCCTTTATTCCAAATGATCAGGACTGTCGGAAGTTACTGCCACCCATGTCATTGGCTTCTGTCCAGGCCTTGAACACCTCCAATTATTGGCTGGCACAATGAAACTGTGCCTCTTATGAAGGAGCCAAATTTACAGATTTGAGACATCTTCAGTTGGACTCACAAAGTCTCTCTAGATGCAACATTTTTCATCATGCCTCTTCTATCAGGCATTCCAAGATACATTCAAACTGATGTAATCACTTGCCAGATTTCCACATGACATGTGGAATAATAAGATGACTCCAGGTGTTGTAAAATAAACGTCGGAGTTGTAGTTCTGAAATTATTGACATCATAGTCCTCTCAATAATACAGTCACAACTAACTTGACAATTATTTGAATGCTATTGTATGAAGGCATGATTTTTGAAACATAGTCATGGGGAAAATAAATATATTTTAAAATTATTTCCGAAATATGTTGCTTTATTGGATCCCATGATACTTAAAACAGAGACTTGCTTTCAACATCAAGGAATAAATAATTATAGAAGGGAAGATTATGAGATATTGAAGGGAGTGGTGACGGACTTTTACTTGACAAGTAATGATGGATAGCCACAGTTTATGCTCAGTGTGGAATTCTTCCCAGTTTTGTTTTACCAGTTTCTGATTTGATAGGAATGTAAACTCCATGTTTGAGCTTTTGTCTGTTCTGCCGAAATAAGTCAATAATGACCTGGTTTAAAGCAGCCCATGTCAAGAACTGGACAAGTTTTGACCATTTAATTATAGTGTTACCAGACAACAAAGTACTTACTCCAGTACCTTTGATTCTCCCTGTGTTATCCAACATGTCTTCCTGTCAAACTTCAGGCAGATCATTTACAATGTGTTTATTCTCCTTTTCTGCTTCTTATCTGCATGGGACAATGATTCCATAGTCACCAGCAGCCGTATGGTATCTCACCTAAGGCACCTTTGGTATTTGCCTAGGCAATGACTGCTACCAGCTTGCACTAACATAGAAGGCATTACAGATGAGTTCAATCTTAGCTGCAATTAACATATTCACATGAACCTTCCAATAGCTTGGGACTGATCATGAGCCTAGAAATCTGGCTGACTTTTCCCATTTCCTGTCAGGTCCGAGCTCAGTTGTAGCCCAACAGCTGGTACCCTCGAGACCAACAAGCAATTAGAACATTTATAACAAGGAGCACAGGCACAATTGACATTAATTTTTGATGAACTCAGCATTTGCCAGCAGCAACTAGTCCAAGTGAAGACTGAAGAAGATCTCTGAACAGGTCAGAGTAAAATTATCCTAAGTCAAGGGGGTGGGGCGGGGGAGAGCGGGGGTGGTTGCTTTCCCAGGTTCACAATAGTCCTAGTTAACCTGCCATGTGTATGTCATAAAAACAGTATATCCACAATGACCCTTCAGGTATTATTTAGGAGAAGGTTCTTACAGTAAAGGGGGATTGGGATGGTCTCCATCACTGTTATCACATCAACCTCATGCAATTGGGAGTATTTAAGCCTTTAGAATTTAGTCTTTCTGAAGACTCATCACCAATAAAATGCATTAAAAAAAGAGCTTGCAATAATATAGTGCCTTTCACAACTTTAGAAAGTCCCAAAGTGCTTTACAGCAATGAAATACCTTTATGAACTGGAGCCATCGTTTAGTTTAGCTTTAGTTTAGGCAGCCAATTTGCATCCAGCAAGCTCTGTCAAACAGCAATGTGATAAGGAGCAGATCGTTTATTTTAGTGATGTTGATGAAGGGATAAGTATTGGCCAGGTCATCGGGAGACCTTCCTTGCTGTTCTGTGATATAATGCCATGGGATCTTTTTTTTAAAGAGGGCAGACAGGTGTTATTTCTTCATGAAAAGACATTAGTTAAGAAAAAGCAGATAAAATTACTACTCTGTGGTTGGTGGTGGAGGAATCTTTGTGACAAGAAAAATATAATGAGAGGAAAATCAACAATTATTAGAAGTCTTTGCTCTGGTTTCATTCAGCTAAATCTTAGAATGAGTATATAGTATCAATAAGTTGCTATGTCTTTACCCTGGCTTAATGATTTTTTTTGGTAACCTGCTAATACATGGTTAGAATACACTGCCTTAGAGTGTGGTGGAGACAGATTCAATCATGGCTTTTAAAAGAGAATTGGATCATTATCTGAAGAGGAAAAATTTGTAGAGAAAAGGCAGGGGAGTGACACTAAGTTAATTGCTCATGCAGAGGGCCTAGATAAACACAATGGGCCAAATGGCCTCCTTCTGTGCTGTAACCATGCCATGAGTCTATATGATTCTTTGTTATTGTGATAGTTCTCAATAGCCTAAAAATTACTGTTGATAATACTAGCGTACAAAGGTTAAAGTATTCTTTTGATATTCTTCTATCCATTAACTTTTGGAGAAAATAACATGTTTAAAATATATTGCAAAATGTCTGCATTGCAAATGGTTCAAGGAGTGATGCCATGTATTATCAATAGCAATTTCTAGGCTAGTATGTAATCATGCATGATTGTCAATGCTTCTCCTCAATATTTTTTCTAGTAGCAATATGCTCTGAGAAGATGTGATTTTGCTTCCAAAGAAACAATACTAATAAACTTTATAATAGACTGAATTTTTACAGAGTGAAGGATGATAACCATTTTTATATTTTCTACAGAATGCTTATGGGAGGGGAGGAGACTGGGCAAAAGGATAGCCTTTGTATTGTTGAGAAAGAAATCAATTTTTGCGCATGGCCTCTTGTAAACTATGAATAGATTCAGCAGGCTAGTGACAGAAGGTCTTAGTCTGATGTGCTGTAGCCTAGGAGAACTTGATTCATGCTTGGGCTTACTCCAGGTACTGAGTTATCATTCAGATGAATTGTCAGCCACACTGCTAAGCTGAAGCGATTCGACAGAAGGATGGAAATTTTAATTTGTGTGTGCATATCCTCTGATTGGGGAGTCAGTGATGAGAAGTATCATCAATTTAAAATTGCCACTAGAACGCTAAAGTGATAGGAGAAAATGATTTTTACAGAGTTGTTGGAGCAGGGTGCTTTACCTTAGGGAATGGTTGAGGCAGAGACCATTGCATTTTTTAAAGGAAAAATGACAAGTTTAAAGTGTAGGAAGATCAAGGACAATGAAGAAAGTGATGGGCATTGGAAATAGCTTTAGAATGCTGTTGCAAAGGGCCATTACAGTCACAATAGCCTGAATGGTCTCTTTCTGTGCTGTAAGGTTCTATGGCCCTATGTATATGGGGAGATGGTAGCCCAGTGGTCAACCAGAGTCCCATGCTAATGCTCTGCAGAAAATCTGGAATTGCAAACTATTAATAGTGATCATGGAGCTATCATCAATTGCTGTAAAACCCATCTCGGTTCACTAATGCCCTTCAGGGAAGGAAATCTGCTATCCTTACCTGGTCTGGCCTACATTCGACTCTGGATCCACAGTAACTGCCCCCTAAAATGGCCTAGCAATTAGGGATGGGCAACAATTGCTGGCCCTGCCAGTGATGCTGCATCCCATGAAACAATTTAAAAAAACATGGGTGAACAGGCAGATGAGGCTGCCTTAGATTGTATCCCTTCTGGCTGACTGCCAGACAGAGTCAGCAACCATCAGTTGCCAATGCTCGCTACCCATGCGAAGGGCATAGAGATAAAACGTGTTAAAAATAGACTTTTAAAAAATAATGGTTTGGAGTCTTGTTAAAAGAAACAAATGGTAGTGTTAACAGATAAGTCACTTTCTGAAAGTTTATCCTCAACAAGCTGTTCATTTATGTTTCAAATGGTCCAAACTACAATTTTGAATTATATTTCAATATCTGGAAATTTTATGGTTAATGGTTGAGAAGCCCCAAACCTTTATCAGATAAAGTTGCATGTGCAAGTGTTTGCAACGTATATGATAGCCAACAACTGCAGCCTTGTTGCCAAAAGGTTTATTGCGAAATTGTGGATATCCAGATTAAAGGTAAGGACTTAAGTATTGCCCAAATCACCTGAGTAGGTCATTTTTGGTTTAGGCCAAAGCAATGCTTGATAATTTGTAGCCCTTCAAAATGGAATAATTCCTTCCCTAGCAGAATTATTAGGACATTTTTTTAAAAATAATGTGCGCTTTGTAAAGTGCCAGTTTTACGAAACCAGTTTTGTAAGTTTCTCTTCACTTTTGTACAAGCTATGAGGTAACCAGTTCCTTTCAGCTGGTACACAGCTTTGCTTGACGTGTCAATCCTTAGCTGAAATGAAGGCCAGGAAGACATCTATAACAGTTGGCAAGTTGAAATAAGAGAGGAAGTTAGATGTGGCAGCTGGCAAGTATTCTTCCTGCCACTGTTCAAACCAGCCTGCAGGTTACAGCATCAATGCACTCAAGAGGAAAGTGTCTATTCAGTCAATTCCGCTTAAAGCGGCAGTATTCCTTTTTGTCAGTCAACACAGGCTGTATTTCAAAACTGATAGAATCAAAGTTACACAATCTCTTCTTCAGTGTAGTCAGAACAGAGTTCATTAGTGTTTCCTGCACTCTTTCAACACCGAATTCTTCAGGGAAACCATTTTATCCTAAAAGGTCATGCTTCATTTTACTCTCAATAAATGCATTAAAACTATAATTGATCAATAACAATTTTGTAACCATTTCCCCTCTTCCTCCATTTCCTACTTTTGACTGCTTTCTCTTTCACAAGTTCTCCTCCCATGACTATATAATGTCCTCAAAAGCATCTGCCGGGCTATTGGTTTGTCAACTTTTCACACACGTTACTTCCACATTATGGAGAAGGAAGGGTGGGAACTGGGGTGGGGGTTCTCACTTCCACAGGTAGCCCACTAGAGGCTTGTAACACCCACCCTGTGGGTCAGGAAAATTGGAGTACAAATGTGAGTTGAAACTGGGTTTCAAGCTCAGGTTTCCAAGCTGGGAGCTGGACATTTTAGCAACATCGGTACCAAGTTCACTATTACTAGTGAGGTGAAAGTAAGACACCTGGCTTTTTTTTTTTGTTTTAAGGGAGTTAACAATCCCCCGTGTAAAAAAATGTAGACTTCTGTGAAATGTAAAGCAGAGCTCCCTTGGCTGTCCGACCTCACAATCTACCTCTCAGAGTTAAGGTAAATTCAAGCAGTTCTTGATTTGGTTGAAAATAGCAGGAGGCAAATAGGAAAAAAATTGACTGGATTCATTCCACCCTTTTATCATCATGTCTCCAACAGCAAATATATTGGATGGTATTGGCCCTGAGATATGAAGACTTGTGGAGAAGTACTCTCTTTCACAAAAATGTTTGCATTGATACTTTGCTGATGTTTTTCCTCAAACCTTACCAGTTTTCAAACACTTGAGCCCTGCCTGCATTGCCTCGCTCACGCACTTTAGGAGAAGGGTACAGTTTAGACCTTTACACAGTCTTTATAAGTGGTATTATGGTGATCAGGGTAACAATTCTTTCAGGCATTGGTCAGTGCCAGTTCCCTTCTTGCCCCTCTCCCAACACTAATTCCCACTGGATAGACCCCTTAAACTTGCTTGATACTCTAAATAGTAGTGTAGCTGAGGGCTGAAAAATTTTTTAAACTTTCTAATTTAATATAAACTGAAAGAAGAAAAGCAGCCCAAGAGAAAGGGGGGAATTAGGACACGAGCAGGACAATAAGTTATATGATGGAACAAAAGCAGAAAATGGTGGAAACACACAACAGGACAGTTAGCATCTGTGGAGAGAGAAATCTAGGGTTAACATTCGAAGTCGATGATCTTGCATCAGAATGAAACTGTTTCTTTGAAAATCAGGTATGTGTATTACATTCGAGTCCATTGATTTCTGATAATTTTCCAATGTAGGCTTTGAAAGGTTAAAATACTTAGAGCTTACAAAAGTAACTTTGTAAAGTAATGTGCTTAATAGGGTTTCTGAAAATTAATTATTCTGATATTAAGTTTTATTTACTGTGAGGTTGTGTTTGAATCGTAGCTATTAGTCATTTTCTAGTTTTCGCCAATGGAGGTTCACTGAATTATCTAATTCTCATGTGCATTACACACACAAGAATGCAACAGAACAAAGTCTGGTAGCCTAAATAATTATATAACATACACCATCAGTGATGGATGAATACAAGTATTCTTTCATGCATGTGTAATCATGACTCATCGCGAATAAAAGTGGCAGTAAGTCACTTGTTAGCCCTACTGTCACTGTAGAGCTAAAGAAATGCTTAATTGATTCAAAGCACCATATCAGCTTTGTGAGTTGCAATATGCCGGTGGCTGGATAGTGTCACCAGCACACTACAGCCACTGGGAATATTTTTGGCAGTGTGAATTGCTTTCAGGACTTTTGGGACAAGATTATCAATATTTTACAATTGCTTTTTGCTGTGCATTGGGCAATTTTTTTGTTTGTGTCCATCAGGATAGGCTACCCACACCAACCGCCCCCACCCCCCCCACCCCCCTCCTCCCCCACCCACCTACATCTGGATTTAAAATAAGTGGGCACAGAAATGCCCAAAAGTATGATATCACTTTGCTTCAGTAAAGCGCCATTGCTTTAACCCTTTATCTGAAAGTGGTTTGAGGCAATTTGTGGAAAGATATGATTACCATTTTAGAATGTTTCTGAGAACACAAGAAAGCAGTGCAGGAGAAGTCTATAAGTTCCAGCCTGCTCCGCCATTCAATACAATCATGGCTGATCTTGGACTTCAACTCCATTTTGCTGCCCACTCCCTATCCCTTAATTCCTGAGAGACCAAAAATCTGTCAATCCCAACCTTGAAAGTATACAATGATGGAGCATCCACAACCCCCTGGGGTAGAGAATTCTAAAGATTCACCACCCTTTGAGTGAAGTAATTTCCCTTCATCTCAGCCCTAAATGATCGGCCCCTTATCCTGAGACTGTGCCCCCATGTTTTAGACTCACTGACCAGTGGAAACAATCTCACAGCATCTACCCTGTCAAGCCCTTCCAGAGTTTTGTAGGTTTCATTGAGTTCACCTCTCATTCTTCTAAGCTCCAGAGAATGTAAGACCAATTTATTTAGCCTCTCATCATAGGACAACCCCCTCATCCCAGGGACCAATTGTGAACTTTTGCTGTACCGCCTCCAATGCAAGTATATCCTTTCTTAAATGTGGAGACCAAAACTGCACACAGTACTCCAGATGTGGTCTCACCAAAACCCTGTACAATTGTAGCACGCAGAGTAGAGTAGTGTAACTACCACACCGCTGTGATAGTGTAGCTTGTAGAGAGTCAACAGGGATCAAAGTTTTGTTATTTCAAAAAAATTCAAACAGAGGCTTTGATTTTGAAGATGATTGTTTTTTGAAGCTAAGGATTAGAAAGCTAAGCGATGGAGGATGCGAGAATGTCATTCAAGGCGGATTCACATTCACAATCCCTGGATTTTAACAGTACCAATGTGGGGATATGCTGCGTGCAGTTCAATCACACAGGATTTTCTCAGGGAGCAAGAGAATACCAGAGGGAGAGTTAACCCAGGGAGTTGTTGCATTATTTCCAATTACTTATTACAAAAGATCATTGGGGAAGGACTTGGAGTGAGTTATCACCTGATCTCTCATTATGAATGATGCATTGTGTGTCAATGGACCAATAAAAAAGTAAAAGGGAGAAAATATGGAATACCTGAAAGACTGGGGCTCAGTCTGATTTTCAGTCCCCCAGAAGTTGGATTTGAATGTTCTAGCCTTTATTTTAATCTTATCTGTCCTTATGAATGAGGCACAGAATTGGGTGGAAAGTAAAATGGTGGTCTGGCCTAAACCCAGCCCATTCCTGCCTGGTGGGTTAGATAAATATTGTGGTTAATACTTTTCCCAATTTAAGTAAGAGGCTGGACTGACTGGGTCTATGGTGTGCTTGATCAGGTTTTAAAATGTGTACAGGTGTTTTTTTTTTACATATATTATAACAGCAACCTGTGTTTATATAGCACCTTTATCATAGCACAATGTCGCGTATAACACACATGGATGAATACAAAGATACATTTAAAATATTATAAATATGCAGATTGATAATTAAAACCTAATTGGTAAAATAAAAGGTAAGATAAACATCTAAGGGGATAAGAACATATATTCCTTTTAAAAATAATAGTCCATAAATAAAATTAAGCTTTTGACAAACACTGTGATAATCTTAATCTACTTCCCCGCAGACACGAGTCCACAAAACAAACAAACAAAAATCCAAAAATTGGCACTGATTGTCATAAATGCTCATTTGGAAATCTCTCTCTCTCAGAGAAGCTGCAGGAATAAAGAGTGTGGAAAATGGAAATGTCACACTGTCTCAATATGGGGTCCTCCTTTTGAGATTGGATGGAAGCGTGTTACTGGAGCTGTGTAGGGGTTGAAACTGCTTTGGCTACCCTTCACAAATCGTGGCTGACCCGAGAATTTGTGATGCAGCCACTTGGTGAAACATGGAAGCAGTTTGCATTCCCCAGGGCTTGTCATCCCTCACCTTGATGAGCACAAAGACATAACGGGGAATAGTAACTGACTGTTCTTTGGCTCTGATATGAGGGTTTCAACGACGTGCATGTAACTGCAACTTAAAAAAAAGTGAATTTAAAAGGAAATGAAGAAAAGTGAATTCAGAGGGAATTGAAAAAAGTTAGTGTCCCCACCCTGAGAATGAAAGTGTTGCACGATAAATGTAGACACATAACCTCAAAAAAAGGGAAGGAACTTGAGTGAAAGTGGAGCACATACAAATAAAGACAAGCAGAGGAATTAAAAGACAAAGTGAGACAACGAGAAAAAAAATTTCAAAGCCCCACATCAAATCTGACAGCCAAGGATAAAAATCTTCAAATGGCTCCCCTCCATTTCTACAATGTGCTCAAAGTGGTCTGATGTCATGCCAGCACTACTCACTAGCATAAAATCATGGCAAGTTCCAACTGCAAGTCATTGGTAGCCTAAAATGGGAGGACAATTTCTAAATCCACCTCGTCCCCAACCAATTTAGTTCTACTCCTAATGCATAAAGAGAAAGAAAGCATTACAGAAATGGGAGTGGAAGATTTGCATTTTTCATCAATAAAGGCTGCCTCGATGGTTTTTCACCCAATGCATCTATGAATTTCACTCGGTGGTATCATGTACAGGTCTCAGTGAATAGTGCCACCTGCACTGCACCCTTACTGACATATACTAATACATGGGAAACATGGGCTTCAGATCTGTAGAAATCTCCACACGACTTCCTTTAAAATCTATAATAGATGATTTCGCAATCCCTGGCTGATGGTGCAAATTTCAAACGTGGATCTTAACAGCAATTCTTTATTTTGTTAATAGAAATAAAAAAACTGCAGGGGATTGTGGCATGAGGCATGAAACCATTTTTTTTTGTCTTGAATGGGCACTGGAGAGTACCATCTTGGAAAAGTCTTCATAAACTGTAAAAATGACATTTAAGAGAACTATTAATGCATTTAATGCTGCATTATTTTAACTCAGGGTCCATGCATTTATTAATGTTGATGCTAATAAAATTCTTAAATGCCATTACTTCGTAATATGCTCCTAAGTAATTCCATTCCTTCAGCATCTTTAGGTCATGCTAAACATTGTGATACTTCCAGATTATTAAACTTTATTGCGTTTCTTTTTTCGCCTTTTTGCCACCCTTGCTACCAAAGATTCCTTAAACATCTTGCCATGGCAGCCTCTCCACTACAGCTATTTGTTGGCGAAGTACAATGTTTCATTTCCAAGCTTATATTCTTCTTTGTGCATTATACTTGGGTGTTTAGTAAAGGCCCATTTTCCCATAGGCTTCAGAGCAGTAGTCGATGATGACCTGGAGAATCACTCAAAACCAGCTCTGCTGGGTGGGGCATGTTGTTTGTAAGCCTGACGCCAGAGTCTTGAAGCAACTGCTCTATTCTGAACTCGGTTGTTACAGGAGGCTCCCAGAAGGAGAGCAGAAACACTTCATGGATATCCTCAGAGCATCCCTGAAAAGGTCAAACATCTCTGCCCAATCATGGGAGCCCGTCATTTGTGGCCAACCAAAATGGAGGAGGTTTATTTGGGAAGGCACCAAACACCAAGAAACTTTGTTGGGAGCCTGCAGAAACAATGTTGAGAGAGGGAGCGCATAAGCCTCCAAACACCTATCTGCCCAGCCATTCGAGCAGCACCTTCACTGCATGTGGCAAAGTCTGCAGATGACTTATCAGCCATCTCAGAATCCATTGAACTAGAGTGGAAGCAAGTCATCTTCAATTCCAAGGGACTACTTGGGAAGAAAAAGAAGATACCCTGGTGTCCCCAATATACCTTCCTATCCTTAGTGATATTTTCTAACATTAAGATAAAAACAAAAAACTGCGGATGCTGGAAATCCAAAACAAAAACAGAATTACCTGGAAAAGCTCAGCAGGTCTGGCAGCATCGGTGGAGAAGAAAAGAGTTGACGTTTCGAGTCCTCATGACCCTTCGACAGAACTTTCTGTCAAAGGGTCATGAGGACTTGAAACGTCAACTCTTTTCTTCTCCGCCGATGCTGCCAGACCTGCTGAGTTTTTCCAGGTAATTCTGTTTTTGTTTTTTTTTCTAACATTAACCTCGGGAGACAATTTCAGGTCAATCAATCCCTTTGAAACCTCATCAACATCTACCCAATCATGGAGGTTAATTAAGATAAATAAGAAACCTATATAGAACCTATTTCAATCTCAGAAAGCTCTTGTTTACCTTCACGTATTTGATTCACAATCAATCTCAGCTACATACACAGATGTACACAGATGGAAGAAACCTTTTAGCCATGAGTTATTTAACGTCTGCTAGAAAAGAAATTATGAATGGAGTTGAAAATCAGGAGGGAACAAGAAAGACATCCCAGTGAAAGAAAGAAATAACTTGCATTTATATTGCTTCTTTCATGATCTCAGGGTGCCCCAAAGTGCTTTTTTGAAATTCTGTTAAGTGTAGTCACTATTGTAATGTAGGGCACTTGAAACAGTAATCTTCTGATTCAGAGGCATGAGTGCTATTATTCAGTATGCTGATGGTAGTCTAAACCCATATCTCTTACACAAAATACACACCAGATTATCATGATTAGCAACTCAGATTTATCCAAATGTTTAGATAGTGGTTGAATTTGGAACAATTTAAATTCCTATTTTGGGTTAAACTGAATTTGACTAATGCTTTTCATGGCATCTGAATGTTCCAAAGCACTTTGCAGCCAATGAAATTTTTTTGCCATGTAGTTACCTTTGTAATGTAGAAAACGTAGTAGTCAATTTTTGCCCTGCAAGCTCCCACAGACAACAATGTGATAACGGCCAGATAATCTGTTTTGGTGATGGTTTTAGTGAGGGTTGAATCTCATATTGTTTGCAAAGCCTTAAAGTAGTGATTGATGGTGCCAAGCACTGAACTGTGCACATGACCAGTGAGACTATCTATTAACAGTTTATGTAATTTACGTTGATCCTATCTAGTTTCTACCTTGCTTGCAGTGAGACCTGGGATTTAATTCAATCATTGAAATCATTTTGATGGTATAAATTAAAGTGGAATTACCCCTTCAAACACAATGCTCTACACTCTGAGAGGCTACTGCTACTCAGCATGATTCCCCAGGCTGGAATGCAAGCACACAGACACTGTCTAAGTCACCCACCCTCTGTGTTTAGCAATATTCTCAGTATTGCTTCTTGAATCTCTTGTTCATTCCCAGGATGTGTTTTTGCTCAAGGTATTATTCTTCATCTCCTCACTGCTGATAGTAATTTATCATTATGAGTTTCTTTTTATTTTCTAATTCATAGGTATGCATGTGAAACATTGGTTCAGGTGTTTTTACAGTTCAACATGGTTTTTAATAGCACATTAACAAGACCCGTGTCAATAATACATCTGTTTATCTTTGGAATTTTCTACCCAAGATAGTTGTGGATGCTCAGCCATTGAGGATTTTCAAGACTGAGATCAATAGATTTTTGTGCATTAAGAGAATTAAGGGATATGGGGATAGCGTGGGAAGGCAGAATTAGAAGTTCAGTCAACATCTCATTGAGTGGTGGAGCAGGCATGAGGAGCTACGTCACCTGTTCCAGCTCCTATTTCTTCTGTATTTTTTATATCATTCCTGCCATTTCCTGTTGCACATGATAAAAGCAAAATACGGCAGATGCTGGAAAGCTGACATAAAAACAGAAAATGCTGGATAAACTCAGCAGGTCTGGCAGCATCTGTGGAAAGAGAAACAGCGATGCTGCCACAGATGCTGCCATTTCCTGTCGCACATCCAGCTTTTATTTTCCAGAGAATGACTTGATAGCATTGATTTATGTGCAGGCTTGGGCAGCACCAGATTCAAGTCCCACTCCAGGGATTGATTACAAAAATCAAGGTTGACAGTGCAGTGCTGAGGGAGTGCCTCATTGTCAGAGGTACCGTCTTTTGGATGAGATGTTAAACTGAGGCCCCATATGCCTGCTCTAGTGAATATAAAAATCCCATGGCACTATTTCAAAGAAGTGCAGGGGTGTTATCCCCACTGTCCTGGTCAACATCTATCCCTCAACCAACATCACAGAAACACATTACCACAGTGCTGTTTGTGGGAGTTTGTGTTGTGCAAAATTGGCTGCCCTGTTTCCTATATTACAGCAGTGACCACACTACAAAGCTTCTTCATTGCAGTAAAGCATATTGAGATGTCTGAAATGCAAGTCTTCCTTTCTTACCAGGCTTACCAGCTGGGAGACTGGCAATTTTTATTACACACAATAACAAGCTCATACTGGCATCACTTCTGGTCACTTGAAGAGGTGTGTTCTTCTTGAGTATGAGACTGCATTGTACAATTTGGTGGATTTATAAAATTCAGTTCATCCTGGATTTTTTTCTCTTCTTTTATGGGATCTGGACATCACTGGCAAGGCCAGCATTTGTTGCCCATCCCTAATTCCCCTTGAACTGAGTGAATGGCTAGGCCATTTCAGAGGGCAGTTACATCAACCACTTTGCTCTGGAGTCACATGTAGTCCAGGTAAGTACAGCAGATTTCCTTCCCTATAGGGCATAGATTTGTAGACAAATCAATTATAGTTTCATGGTCACCATGATAGCTTATAATTCCAGATTTTATTACTTGAATTTAAATTCCATCAACTACCATGATGGGGTTTGAACTTGCACCCCAGAGTATTAGCATAGACTCAGGATTATTAGTCCAGTGATATTACCACTACCCCAATTCATATAGCAAGTGATATAGTTCTATTATAAATTTGCCAGTATAAATGAGGTAAACAATTACATGATAGCACCAGTTAAAGGTAACAGCCTAGTCCGATTTACATTTTGTTTGCTCTTTATAGCACAGTTTTTGTATCTGTCTTGTTCAATCACCTTATCCTATAACTTGGAAAACTATGGAATCCACCAATTAAGGTAACAATGTCTGACTGCAGACTTTAACTCGTGAAAGCTAACATGCAAGTTCAGCAGGTAATAGGGAAGGCAAATGGAATGTTGGCCTTTATTTCAAAGGGAATGGAGTAAGAAGGAAGTCTTGCTAAAACTATTCAAGGCACTAGTTGGATCACATCTAGAATACTGTGAACAGTTTTGGTCCTCTTATCTAAGGAAAGATATACTGGCATTGGAGGTAGTCCAGAGAAGTTAGATTAGGTTAATTCTGGGTATGGAAGGATTTTCTTATGAGGAGAAGTTGAGTAGGTTGGGCCTGTACTCACTGGAGTTTAGAAGAATGAGAGGCGACCTTATTGAAACATATTAGATTCTTAGGTGGCTTGAGAGGCTAGATGCTGAGAGGTTGTTTCCCCTTTTGGGAGAGTCTAAGACCAGAGGGCATAACCTCAGTGTAAGGGGTCACCTATTTAAAACAGAGATGAGGAGGAATTTCTTCTCTCAGAGGGTAGTTAATCTGTGGAACTCTTTACCACAGAAGTCATTACGTATATTCAAGGCTGAGATAGACAGATTTTTAATCAGTACGGGAATCAAGGGTTATGGGGAGAAGGCAGGAAAGTGGAGTTGAGGATTGTCAGATCAGCCATGATTTCATTGAATGGCGGAGCAGACTCGATGGGACGAATGGCCTACTTCTGCTGCTATGTCTTATGGTCTTGTGGACTTATATGCCTATTGCTCCCAACGCAGTTCCTCCACGAGTATCAGTCTGGTACCCCTGTATCACTACTATCTATCAGTATAGCCTTATAAATATGTTTACCCAATAAGATAAAGCTACTGTTCATCTGATTCATTAGCAGCCTTTGTGCCCTGGTAAAATGTGCAAGCAGGTAAATTGCTTACAATTCTCCATTCAGAAGTAATTAATTGAGAAACACAGAAGGCAGTTTTGGAATAAAAACACAGGTAGCTGTGGATATCATAGTATGGGGAGCCTGAAACATTTTAATATCACTTATAACCCATGTACATTGTGAGGAAAAGTCTTATTTTACACAGCAAAAAGTAATTCTGTAACAACCTGATTCTTGCCACTCAGCTGGTTCTACATTTCTTCCCCCCCCCCAACCTTTCCCCTTCCAAGCTTCCCTCCAAATCTATAAGGAAGTTTCACAGTAGCTCAGTGATAGCACTGTTACCTCAGAGTCTAAAGGTCCCACTCCAAAACCTCAAGGATAACAATCTAACCTGACAGTCCAATGCAGTACCGAGGGAGTGCTGCTGAGTCTGTGGTGCTGCCTTTCAGACGAGACATTAAACTGAACCCTTGCCTATTCTCTCAGGTGGAGATAAAAAAATCCCATGGCACTACTTTTGGAGAAAAGTAGGAGAGTTATCCCTGGTACCCTAGCCAATATTTATCCCTCAATCAACATCATTAAAACAGATTATCTGGTCATTATCTCATAGCTGTTTGTGGGATCTTGCTGTGTGCAAATTAACTGCTGTATTTCCTACATTACAATTCTGTCTAAACTTCAAAAAAGTATTTAATTAGCTGTCCTGAGGTTGTGGAAGGTGCTATTTAAATGCAAGTTTCGCTTTCTTCACCTCATCATCTTATTTGTCTTAGTGATGACATGGACATCAGCAATGAAAATATTGCCTCTTTTTTGTTCACGAGATGTAGGTATTGCTGGCTGGTTTTTCTGATTCCTGATTGCCCTTGAGAAAGTGGTGGCTTCTTGAACTGCTGCAGCCCATGTGCTGCAGATACTCCCACAGTGCTGTTAGGAAGAGACTTCCAGGATTTTGACCCAGCAAGAGTGAAGGAACAGCAATATAGTTCCAAGTCAGGATGGTGTGAGGCTTTGAGAGCAACTTGCAGATGGTGGTGTTCCCATATGTCTGCTGCCTTTGTCCTTCAAGGTGGTAGAGGTCACAGATTTTGGAAGGTGCTGTTGAAGGAGCCTTGGTGAGTTGCTGCAGTGCATCTTGTGGATGGTACACACACTGCTGCTACTGTACATTGGTGGTGGAGGGTGTGAATGTTTAAAGTGGTGGATAGGGTGCCAATCAAGCATGCTACTTTGTCCTGGATGGTGTTGAACTTCATGAGTGTGGTTGGAGATGTACTCATCCAGGCAAGAGTATTCCATCACACTCTTGACTTGTGCCTTATAGATGGTGGACAGGGAGTCAGGAGGTGACTTACTTGTTGCAGAATTCCCAGCCTCCGACCTTTAGCCATAGTATTTATATGGCTAGTCCAGTAACCCCTAGGATAAAAACAAAAAATGCTGGAAAAACTCAGCAGGTCTGGCAGCATCTGTGGAGAGAGAAACAGAGTTAACGTTTCGAGTCCCTACGAATCTTTAGTCATACGGTCTCAAAACACTAACTCTGTTTCTCTCTCTCACAGATGCTGCCAGACATGCTGAGTTTTTCCAGCATTTTCTGTTTTTATTTCAGATTTCCAGCATCCACTGTATTTTCCTCTCATCTTAGTGGTAACCCCCAGGATGTTGATATTGGGGGATTCAGCGATGGTAGTGCAATTGAATGTCAATGGGCGGTGGTTAAATTCTCCCTTGTTGGAAATGGTCATTGCTTGTCATTTCCCCAATCATATATTTGGCACAGCATCAAACATAAGCAGAAACATTGTGTCATTTTTAAAGTGTTGCCTAAAATTGCAGTTGTATATGCATATGAATGTATTGTGTAAGGTGATCAGTACTTCCTCATTTATCTTGTCTTTTCTTTTATTCTTTTTAGCCTCGCTTTGGATGTCCAGTGCTGCTGGTGTCTATCTTTCACCTTGCTTTCTCAATTTTCTTCAGTGAGGATGAGCTTCACACGACTCTGTGATTTGAGGTGCCTTTTACACCTCTGTGAGTTTCTTGATGAGTTATGTTGAGCATGATTGATGATAGTCAAAAAATATTTGTTAATGTAGCTTGAAATCTATTCCATTTCTATTGCTAAGTCTCCAATGATGACATCACCAACAGACAGGAGGCTTGTTTTCGGCAATTTCTCTGAAGTTAGTTTTATGCAGCCCTTCCTTCAAGCTACAAATATTTATCTATTTATTTACCAATCTACTTCATAAGAAATAGGAGCAGGAGTAGGCCATTCAACCCCTCAAGACTACTCGGTCATTCAATAAGATCATGGCTGGTCTGGCGTGACCTTAACTCCACTTACCTGCCTGCTCCCCATAACACTTGACTCCCTTGCACACCAAAAATCTGTCCAATTCAGCCTTTGGTATATACAATGACCCAGACTCCACTGCTTTCTGTGGAAGAGAATTCCAAAGATTCTGAGAGAGTCGGAAGAAATTTCTCCTCATCTCTGTCTTAAATGGGAGGCCCCTTATTTTTAAACTCTGCCCCTTTGTTCTGGATTCTCTCTTTGTGTCTAGCTCCATTAGCAACTTTTGGAATCTTCCATGCTTCAGATTTCACAGTTTGAAGTGTTAAAAGTAATGAAAAGAGAAAAAGAGGCAGTAATTTTATGCTACTTCTCCTGACCTGATCCAGACATTTACAAGCACCTGCTAATGTACAAACTTCCCTCACCAATAACAATTAAATTTTCATGGACTTTAGGTTACCTTGCATAGAAACCAATTTCACAGATTATCTGTAAACTTAAATGGATGGGTGAAGATTAACACAATTGCCTCCATGAAGCATCAAGTGGTATATCTGGTATTCCATGATGCTCCTGTCATTGAAAACAACTAACTTATCATCAGCAATGACAGAAGAGGTCTTTAGTTATTATTAAAATAACTTAGCTCCTGATGATGAGCTTTTGAGTCAAAGGGCTTTTGTGTTGACTACTTTTCCCTCTTTTTCCAGCTCCCTATTCATCTTTTTGCATCTTCACCTGGGCAAGAGAAAACCTCAAAGGCTGTTAACTTTCCCCTGGTTTTTGAAGGAGGAGAATTGTTGATAATATAAGGACCAATTTTTTTTTGTCCTCCAGCTATTGTTGAAAATAAGTGGGCCAGAGTGTCACTTTCCACTTGAGACTAAAATAAAACTACAGGGTTTTCCAGTGACTGCTACTTTTAAAGACCACTTTATTGGAGAATGGGAAGGCGGGACCACACAGTGTTTCAGAGTTTGCCTTTCAGCTGACCAATAATCAACCTCCCTGAAGAAGAGTCATACGGATTCGAAACTTTAACTCTGTTTCTCTCTCCACAGATGCTGCCAGACCTGCTGAGTTTTTCCCAGCATTTTTTGATTTTATTTCAATAACCAACTTCATTTGTTATATATGACAACAGTTTAAGAGTGCTAGGCGAAGTGAGACCAGAATGCTCAGTTCCATAGTTAGTATTCATTCATTCGCTGTGCAAAACTGCCCTCCGTTTTTGAAGAGGTTCTTTTGTAATGCTCGGTCATGGAGGTCATAAACATGCAAATATCATACTCTAACTGAATGGTTTTTCTAAGGTTGGGGTTGAACTGTCAGCTGTGCTCATTTGGTCACGTTCTCACATTTGGCTCAGCAGCTTGAGAGTTCAAACCTCATTCCAGATACTTGAGCACATAACCCAGCCTGACACACCAGTGCAGTGCTGAGGAGGTGTTGCATTGTTTGAGGTGCAGTCCTTCAGCTGAGATGTTACACCAAGACTCCCTCCTGTGAACATAAAAAAACTTATTCGAAGAAAAGCAGGTTAATTTCTCTAGTGCCTTGGTCAATATGTGTCCCTCAACCAACACCTTGAAGAGATTACCTGGTCATTATTTCTTGCTGTTTGTGGGACCTTGCTGTTTACATATATTAAGGAATATAATGACTACACTTCAAAAAGTACCGAATTGGCTGTAAAGAGTTTTGGGATGTCTTGAGGTCATGAAAAGATGCTACATGAATGCCAATTCTTTCTTTCTTGCATTCTGGGAGAAGTGTTGCCTTTTGACAAGCTTTGGTGCTGTTATTAGTTGGAGAGTATTTGTGCTGTTATCAAGTAAAAAGTTGAGAAAATATTACTATTCCTCGCATTATTTTGTACTTGTGTGTGTAAGTACAAGAAAGCCTGCAACGTTTGATGGTTCACACCATTCTTTCAGCCTTCTGCTTTAATAAATACAGTCTAGTTGTTGTTATAAACTCTTATGTTTGTATTGTGGCAAGGCCTGTTCTATTCTTGTAACATTTTTAATTGTGAAATGTAAGGGAAGTAGAGGAGAACACCAAATATAATGATGATTCAATTCTCCTGACATTATAAGGATTGAGTTGTGAGGAAAAGACCCAAGGTCAGATTCTTGGTGAATGAGATAACACACTCACCCTTCATTACAAGTAAATGTCTTTCGTTAGGTGCTCATCCATAGAAATACACATGAAACTGTTAGTGAAGTCTTTCATAGGAATGAGTTGAGTGACAACCTAGTTGAGTAGAGGGAATTTTTAACTTCCTTGGAACGGTTGCTTCAAAAATACATTCAATTATATGGAGAGAGGCACACAAATAGGGAGAGTAACAGATGAGCAAAAGAGATAAAAAAGTACAATTTTGCCTGTTACTATTTGGACCCATACACGTTATAGTGGGAGCATTTTTTCCTTTTTTATTTGGTGTTTTGGTGATTTTTAAATTTAGAAATATTCTATCTATGAGGGGGCGAGAAAGAAACACACAAATCTATACATGACTTCAGGGGAAGAGGACTACAGCCATGCCAAGTATGAGCCAAGGCAGAATGTGCCAACCTTTCCTTCCTTGAGGTTATTTACACAGGTAATACTACAAGGTGTCCCCCTAGTGACTTAAATAAGAACTGACTGCACTCATCACTTGTGTGACTTGTGAATACTTGAGCTGGATTTACAAAAAGGTGGGAAGTCCCTCCACTGGGACTGAAAGTGGGTCCTGAGTCCACCCGGATGGATGGTGGAACCCCGGGCAGGATCTTACCGGCAGCGGCCTGAGACCCTCGTCCAACTGGAGGGTGGTGGTCTGCCTCTTAGGGCTGCTGCCCCAATCAGACAAGGAACAGCCTTGACAGTGCCATAGATAGAGTTGGGCACTGCTGAGGCTGCAGGGAGTGGAAGAGGGAGCCTCCACGTTGAGATGCCCTTGAAGGCAAGGCTTATATTTATTGTGCCCCGGTGATTGGCGAGATGAATCATTGTCACTGGGCTGGGGGTGGGTGGGGGGGCGGTGAGGAGGAACCTCTCTGGACCATGGATTGGCTTTTAAGGAAGGCTACCCCCTGCCCCACACTGGGGAGCCCACTGGAAAGCTGCCATGGTTTATCTGTCGGCCTCTCCACATGGCGGGGGCCTATCCCAACGCCGGTAAAATGCTGACGGGGCTGAGAAGTGGTCATTAATTGGACAATTAATTCGGTTAATTGGCTGGGAGTGGCTGCGCTGCCCAGCTCAGGTTGGGGGGGTGATCGCGTTCCAGACATTGAAAATATCCTGTGGTGACAGGAAGACTTTCTAAAAATGTATTCAATGTGTAGGCTTCTATTGGGAAGGTAACCTGCTCTCCTTCAAAACAGCGCCATGAGATCTTTTGTACTCACCCAAGAAGGCTCCCCCGATAAGGCAGCCCTGCCATGGTACTGCAGCATCAGCCTAGATTTTGTGCTCAAGACTTTGAAATGGGTTTCTACCTCCAGACTCACTGGCAGGAGCAGGACCACTGAGCCACTGGCTGAGATTGGATTGTAGGTAATTGGCTTGTTTAAACATCTTTTAGTATTTGAAGTTCAAGTTCCTTTGTAGACCATGGGTATCAGCTTTGAAAAAGTCTAGATTATCCAATGTCGACAGTGAACGTACAACAGCTCTGTAATTCTGACATTGCTACAAAAATGCAAGCACTGAAAAATGCTACAGAATGCAACAAGTGGCTTTCTTTCGCCAAGTATTTTGTCAGGGTGCGAACCACACCAGCACCTTTGACTCTGGGATATGTTTACTGAAGAAACTGAAACTCCAATTAATTAGTTTCTTTATGACTTTTAGCATGTTTTAATAAAACATATCCGACACTTGCTAATCTTGGTTGAAAACATGCAGATTCATGTTGGGGTATGATCCCACAAGCACTGGCCACTCTTTAGTACCTTATTCAAACATACAATCTTCATGCATTAAACAACAAGGGATAGACTTTCATCTTGCTGTGTGGGCTATAGGAAATGACTGATCTGTCAACGACCAGTTCTTTGCCTAATCTACCTAGATTATTACCTAAGAACATGATGTGATTTAGTGGCAAGGGCAGGGTAATGTCCTAGAGTCATAGAATCATTGAAATTTATAGCATGAAAGAAGGCCATTTGGCCCATTGTGTCGGTGCTGGCCGACAAGTAGCCATCCAATCGAATCTCTCTTTCCAGCTCTTCGTCCACAGGCTTGTAGGTTGCAGCACTTCAAGTGCATATGCAAATACTTTTTTAAATGTTTTGAGGGATTCTGCCTCTACCAGCCCCTCAGACAGTAGGTTCCATATTCCCACTATCCTCTGGGTGAAAAAGTTCCCCCGCGAATCCCCTTTAAACCTCCACCTCTTATCCTAAATCTATGCCCCCAGGTTATGGACTCCTCAGCCAAGGGGAATAGGGCTTTACTATCCGCTCTATCTAAACCCCTCATAATTTTATACATTTGTTAGGCCTCCACTGTTCCAAAGAAAACAACCCAGCTTATCCAATGCTCCTCATAAATTCTCCAGACCAAGCAACATTCTCATAAATCTCCTCGGAACCCTCTGTAGTACAATCTCACCTTTTCTGTGGTGCAGTGACAAGAACTGAATGTGCATCATCTGTGGCCTAATTAGGGTTTTATATAGCTCCAGCATAACTTCCCTTCTCTTATATTCTATGCCTTGCCTAATAAAGGCAATTATATCTTATGCCTTCTTGACCATCTTATCTAGCTGTCCAGCCACCTTCAGGGATCTGTGGAAATGCACCCCAAGGTCTCTCTCTATCTCTGCATTTGTCAGCGTCCTACCAGGGGGAGATGGCAGCGTATTGGTAATGTCACTGGACCAGAAATCCACAAGGCCATGTTAACGCCTTAGGGCATGGCTTCAGCTGGTGGAATTTAAATTCAATTAAAAAATCTGGAATTGAAAGCACGTCTGAATAATGGTGACCTTGAAACTGTCTTTGATTGTTATAAAAAAACCCATCTGGTTCACAAATGTCCTTTAGGGAAGAAAATCTGCCATTCTTACCTGGTCTGGCCTACATGTGACTCCAGATCCACTGCAATGTGGATTGCCTCTAGAACAGTTCAAGGGGAATTAGGGAGTGGGCATCAAACGCTGATCACCCCATGGAAAAACAAAAAAAAAGTTGAATATGCCCTATCTTGTTGGCTTTCCGCAAACACATTACCTCACACCGCTAGACTGAACTCCATTTGCCATTGTTCCACCTACCTGACTAGTCCATTGATATCTTCCTGCAGTCTACAGCTTCATTATCAACTACACAGCCAATTTTTGTTATAGTTTCAGAAAGTTAGGCAATATCTATTCAAAATGGATGTTCTGAAAACCTGCAGTCACCCAATGATGGTTGAAATACTCGCATCAGTGGAAATGATTCATTTGTTATCAGCTCAGGCAACTGCACTTTACTTTGCTATCTAGAATATGTTGGGCATGTTCGGCCTATCAGTCAGCACCTGAAAGCAAAAGGTATGCTAACGTTTTAAGTGCAATTCTTCAGCCGTTCTATTGGAGCACCATACCTGAAGAATTAACCCATCTTTCTCTTTAGAAGCTGCCTGACCTGTTGTGCACCTCTGGCATTTTCTGATATTTGCTTTACAGTGTTTGCTCTTTGTTTTTTTATGTCTTTGCTTGCTTCTATGTAATTTACATAAATTCCAAGCAATGTTCAGATATATATAGTTTCCCAGTTCCAATTTTGCAGTTTACACTGTCAGTCTGTAACAGCCACTTGTTAAATGTGCAACTCTGCAAGCTTTATAGCACTCTTGCATTATGAGTAATTTCAGAGGACAAGATTTGACTGTATGTGATAACCTATCTTTGCCAGTCACTTTGCTTCCTATCTCATCCAGATATCTGTCCTAAATAAGAATGCCATCGCTAGATTTTCCCATTTACAAAGTCTCATGTTAAGAGGTTTATACATTACATATCGATTGCACAAGATGAATTTGCAAATAATAAATTCGCGTTTTCATATTTTGTCACCATAATTGTTAAGGAAATAATTACTAAGAAATTAATAGTCTAGTTCCATTTTAGTGGAGCACAACCTGCCTGTAGGTCATATGAGTTTATATAGCAGACAGTGCAAGGACTATATTTGTATTTCCCTTTCCCTAGTTCCCCAAACAATGCTAATTTAAGTAAATCAAATACTCTGCTGGGAGAGATCGACTTCTTCAATAAGTTTTCTGTTTTATTGAACACCAGGTTTTAATCTGTATTTACTTGGAATGTTGAGTCATTCTTTAATACATTTGATATCTTGCTTGTGCCCCACTGATGTCAGTTGGTTGCACTCTTGCCTCTTGTGGGCTCATAACTTGAACACTAGCAACTTGAACACTAGGCTGAAATCTAGGCTGACACTCTATTGCAGAATTAGGGGAGTGCTGTGCTGTTAGAAGTGCTGTCTGTCAAATGGGATGTTACATCAAGAGCCTGCCTGTCCTCTCAGGTGAATGTAAAAGATC